>NW_020938643.1:0-20381 GCF_003984885.1 Neopelma chrysocephalum
TGCTTCCCTTTGCTTCCCTTTGCTTCCCTTTGCTTCCCTTTGCTTCCCAGAGCAGGTGAATGAGTTGGTGGCTCTGATCCCCTACAGCGACCAACGGCTTCGTCCCCAGAGAACGTGAGTTCACAGAGGGAGTATTTACAAACAGGGCTCTTTTTATATCATTTTCTGCTGCAACTAAACCCTTCACCCCAGTCTGCAGCTTCTCCTTCACGTTGGCGGGGCGTTTTCAGCCCCACACGCCAACAAACACGGTTTGAAGGTGTAACTTTGAATCCTTCCCGTGAAATCCCTCTGTGGGGTGAGTGTGGCAACAACGATCCTACTCACAGAAGCTTCTTCAGAGCATCTGCAAAACCACCCAGCTGGGAAACAGGGAGGGCACAAACCGTGGTTACTCAGTGCCAGAAAATAAATGCTTAAAAAGGGGGGGACAGGTTTTGAAGCAATTCAAGTACCAAAAAATGTCCGAGCAGCACTTCTGTGTCTGTGCCGAGGAAGAACGAGTGGGTGGTGGGTGCTTTTCAAACCCAGAGTCTCCCAGAAGGGCACAGCAGGTGAGCCCTTCCCTGCCTTTCCCCAGGAAGCTCTACGTCCTGCTCTCGGTGCTGCTCTGCCTCCTGGTCTCCGGGCTCGTGGTTTTCTTCCTCTTCCCACACTCGGTCCTGGTGGAGGATGATGGGATCAAAGTGGTTCAGGTGTGGTTTGACAGGAAGAACTCTGCTGTCCTTCTGGCCATCACGGTAAAGTTTTCCATGGATCTGTGTGTTCTGTGGGGGAGCAAACTTGGAGCTGAGCCACCGGGAAGGTCCCTGCTGTCCACATCTCCTCCTTCTCTCCCTTCAGGGCACCTTAAGGATCAGGAACTCCAACTTCTACTCGGTGGCAGTGGCCAGCCTGACCAACCAGGTGCAGTACATGAACACGGTGGTGGGCACCCAGCAGGTCACCAACATCTCCAGCATCCCACCCCTGAGTGACAAACTGGTAATTTCTGTCCCCTAGTCAAGGGTGAAACCTGGGCCACCACCACGAGTGAGCACTGAGCTGCACCTCAGAGCTCTGCTCAGCCCAACATCTCATGGCACTGAGCTGCACCTCAGAGCTCTGCTCGGCCCAACATCTCGTGGCCAGGGTGGCCCCAAAGGCATCAGCAAGTGGGAAATACCCCCAAAACCCAGGGGGATTGAAGGAGTGCTCGAGCTGCACATAAATGATGTTTTCTTTTATCTGTTACAGGTGAATTTTACTGTGAAGGCAGAGCTGGGTGGAGCCTTCTCCTACGTGTAGTAAGGATTTGCTACTCCTTGTATGGGGCTGGGGAAGAGAGTGGGGTTGAAGGTGCCTCTATTACAGTTTGCAAAGTAACCTGGGGTTGGAAAAGGACCCAGTTTTTCTACTGACTTCCTGGAAAGCAGCTGTTAGTTAAAAAAAAACAAATCACTTGAAATGCCCTTTGTCAGGGTGTTGTGATGTGGTTTTGAGTTAACACCAATGGGAAATTATTGTGGTGATAATAACTATAAATATAATTATAAAAAATAATTATAACTCATTTTTGGCTGCTGAGAAACCCACTGCTGACCCACTTCTTTGGTCTCTTCCAGTTCCTTCTGCACATACCCCAAGGTGAAGGTCCATAACATCGTGGTCTTCATGAGGTGGGTGGTTCTCTGCTCTCCCCCTGCTTAGAGCTCTTCTCCCAACCTTCCTGGCTCCTGAACTCCAAAGGGAACTGCTGCCACAGCAGGTCTGGGGTGCAAAGAGAAAATCCTGCTTGGCAAACACCCCAGCCTTGCCTCAGTTAATCCAGGCCAGTTGACACAGTGGGTGAAATGTGGGATAGGGAAGACAATTCCCTCCGTGTGCCGAGCTCTCCAGAGGCTCCACTTCCAGCCCCGCGTATCCCTGCCCGCCACAGCCAGGAAAACCTTGAGGGGTTCTGCATTTTTTTTTAGGGGGAGGGGAAGGGAAAGAGGAGTTGTTGTGATGAGTTTAAACCTGCTCTGAACTGCTCTTGCCCCTGCCAGGAGCTCGGTGAAGTTCTCCTACGTGGGACACACGACCCAGAGCTCCGTGGAGCGGTACCGGTACGTGGATTGCAGCTCCAACTCCACGGACCCTCTGGCACCTGGGGCAGCCTGAAGGCACAGCTGGGATTTCTAGAAGGGCACAGACACCTTTAACTGGAAGCAGTGACCCTGGTGAGAGGCACTTGGAAGCTCTGGGTCCCTTTTGTGCCCTTCCACGTGCCCCAAAACCCTCCGCGTGCAGGAAACGGGTCCCTCCACGGAGCCTTCCCTTTGCTTCTGGAGAAACAGCTTTTTTTGGGTAGGGAAACTGGACTTCAGGGAAACTTCAGGCTCTGAAATCCCGAAGGTTTCGAGTGTTTTGCACCTGTTTGGAAGCTTGGCACTGCTGGGTGTCCCAGGTTCTCTTGCAGTGGGTTTATTCCCTTCCTTGCTCAGTGGCAGCGTGTCACTGGGGTGTGTTGGAGCAGGCCTGGATGCCAAAGGACACTTCTCACTTAGGGACGTGCAGGGAAAGCTTCTGCCTCTGCCACGGGCACTAAAAGGAGGCAAAGGAGTCAAAACCTTTGGAACCACGGTGGTTTTGGTTTGCTGGCAGCTGAGAAACCCCAGAGCACCACCTGCCTTTGTGAGGGTCTGTGTTGGACTCGCCTCCTCCCCCTCCTCCTCCTCCTCCTCTGATCCTTCCTCTCCCCCCCTGCAGGGGTTTGAAACCAGGGCATGTGCAGCTCGGTGTGTTGCTTTGTACTTGTGCTCCACCGCGGGCAAACAGGGATTTAAACCGATTTTTGTGGGAGTCTGGGCTTCCAAGGCTTCCCTGCCGGGAGCGGCGCATTCCTGATGGTCGCTATCAGCTGCCTCCCGAGAGCAAATCGATGTGGCAGCTCTGCCCCCGCAGCCCTGCTGGGGACTCGCAGCCCGGAGAGTTTCGTCCCTCGGGAGTTTCCGCTGGAATTCGATCGCCGGGAGCTGCCCCCGTTCGTGCCCTGCCCCTTTGTCTGCCCGCCCGGGGGGTGTGGGAGCAGATCAGGCCCCTTTTCAGAGAGGGATGCTCGATTTTTGTGTGACTGGGACGTGAAAACACACCTTGCTTTCTTCTTTAAGAAGTGAGATCTCTGCCTAGTGGAGCTGAATTGTGCTGATTAAACCTGAGTTGGACGTTACCCTGTGCTGTCCTTTGTTTGAGGAGAAGATCTGGCTTTGTCCCAGAGCTGTGACTTTTCTCTTGTTGTCTTTTTGCCCAGAAATACCTGTTCTTTCACTGGGTTTTTTTTTCCACAGAATCCCAGAATGGCCTGGGTTAGGAGAGAGCTTAAAGCTCATCTTGATTTCCACCCCCTGCCACGGGCGGGGGCACCTCCCACTATCCCAGGTGGCTCCAACCTGGCCTTGGACACTTCCAGGGATGGGGCACCCTCTGGGAAACCCATTCCAGGGCCTCCTCACCCTCCTAGGGAGGAATTCCTTCTCAATATCCCACCTAAATCCCCCCTTTCCCAGTGGGAAGTCATTCCCTGTGTGCTGTCCCTCCATCCCTTGTCTCAAGTCCCTCTCCAGCTCTCCTGGAGCCCCTTTAGGCTCTGGAAGGGGCTCCAAGGTCTCCCTGGAGCCTTTTCTTCTCCAGGCTGAACAATCCCAGTTCTCCCAGCCTTTCCTCACACCAGAGCTGCTCCATCCCTCTGACCATCTTTTGGACTCTCTGGGGATGAGCCCAAGGTTTTAGGGGAATGAAGGTGAAGAAACTCAACCAGAGAGACACAAAGCCACGCACCCATTCCCAGCTGGAATTGTGGCCTCACCCTCCCTTCCTGGTGACCTCACCCATGAGCTTCCCCCCACCCCAAATTCTGGAAACCCCTCGATTTATGATGAGTTGTTTTATTTTGTGAGGAAAACGAAGGAATCACAAGCTTTGCTTTTTATCCATCTCATTTCCCCTGCTCCTGGAAGCCTGGCTGGGCTCAATCCTGCCTTGCTTGGGGTCTCCTTGCTTTTCCCACCTTCCTCCCTCTTCAGCCACAGCCCAAACCCACCTTCTCCCGCTCTTCATGCCCATGTCCTACAGGCAGCCTGGGTGATTTTGGGGCTGCCCCTTCCCCCCCCAGCAGGACCCCCAAACTTGCTGCTTGGCTGAGCAGGAGAAGGGTTTGACCCCGAATTAGTGGGGTGAGGGCCGGCAGCCAGAGCTCCCATCATTAGGGGAGCCCCCCCCGGGTCATGTGGCGAAGCACTTGGCCTTTTAAAGGGCCATTTTATTTTGAAAATCCTCCTTAATCCTCCAATCCCCCTTAATGAATTTCCCCTGCCAAGGTTTTTGAAGGATCCCAGCCCTGCGGAAGCTGCCTCAGGTGCTCCCGGCTGGGTTGTGTTTCAAACCGACATCGGGGCCCCAAAATAGGAGCTTTTTCTTTTTTTTTAAAATCCTTTTGAAGTCGTAATTTCTCTAAATGAAATCCTCGCAGCTCCCACATGCCACCAACAGAAACAAAAAGAAAAAGCTGAGTTTTTAACCAATAGGACCATCGTGGAACTCCTGAGCTCCCCGGTCCGGAGCTGCCCCTTCCGTCCTGCAGGTTTGTGACTCCTCGGGGTCACTGGGCTGACTTTCCTCCAAGACAGCTAAAAAAAACCCCTCCACTTCTGAGACTTTTCCTCCTAATTAGCAGCCTGATTAGGAGAGGGATTTACATAGGTGACTTTTTATGAAGCCCTAAAAGCCGCAGGCGACGGCCCCGGACTCTCCCACTTCCGATACTGCAAAATAGCCCCAAATTGAAGTTTTGCACCCACAGAAACAGGATAAAAACCTGTGGGGAGAGTGGGGAGGAGCCCCCCCACCATGGTCAGACTGATTTGCTTCCCTCAGCTTTTACTGGTTCTAACTGGTGGCCCCAGTTCTGTTACAGAGTCCCAGGATGTTCTGAGTTCAGGGGTGCAGTGGGACAGGAAGTTCCACAGTGGAACCTTGTGGGTGTTGTGTTGCCTCCTGGGGTTTCAAGATTTTTCCCCTTAACTTGGTTTTCCTTTTCCCTCCCCCCCTTTTTTTTTTGGTTTCTTGGGTGATTTATTTTTGTTTTTTTTGGGTTCCCATCCCCCTTAGTGTGAAGTAGCCCCAACCCAGAAAAGTTGGAGTGTTGACCCAAAATGAGGATCTTAAAAGTTCTTTTTTTTCCACCTGAACCATTTCATGGTTCTTTCAGACCTTCCTTTATCCCGGCTGAGAAAGGGGGAGGGAGGAGATTGGACGCAGCAAACACACCAAAAACAAAACCCCGGCTCCACTTTGTACTTTCCACCAAAAGTTGTTTTTTTTTTGTATTTTTTTTTTTTATATCAACTGATTTTAAAAAATACAGACTTGTTTTACAAGAATAGCACCATTTTTTGTTTGTTTTTTTTTTCCTTTTGTGTCATTATCATACAATTAAAACACTCCTGCTGGTGATACACGGAGGGAAACGGGGACGGGAGGGGATTCGTGGTACCTGGATTGGCGACATCCCTTCGGCAGGGAAGGGTCGGTTACATTCCCACCTCCACCTGACCTTCAAAAAATAGGTCTTACAGGAAGAGAATAAATAAATATTGGTTTGATTTCGCAGCCTGCCCAGGCATGAGGTGGTGGTCCCCGGTGGACGGGCGTGAGTCGAGGGGGGGTCGTTGCAGCCCTTCAGTGCAGAAGTCGTACGAGACAGAGAGAGAGAGAGAAGATTGAGAAGTTCCTCAGGTTCCTTTGGGGTGGGTTCAGTTCGTTGGGTCTTCTTTTTGTTTTTTGTTGGTTTTTTTTTTACAGTTTTACGGCGTCGGGCTGGATTTAAAACAAAACAAAACAAAACAAAACACAAACCCCCCCAAAAAAAAGCCCAGAACAAAACACCACAACGAACGGCAACCGACGAACGAACGCACAAGTAAAACAATCCTTTTCTCGTGGTTTTTTTTTTTGTTTGTTTGTTTTTTTACAAGAAGCAGACTGGGCCAATGTCTACGCCAAACTCCTGCTCGGCTCCACCAATGTCCATAGGTGCAATGTCCACGATGGGCAGGCGCGAGGTCTTCTGCGACCGGTACTCGATGACCGTCTTGCCCCACTTGCCGGTGTGTTTCTGGGGAAACCCAGAGGAAAGGTGTTATTAGACACCCTCAAACTCCCCCCCAAACCACCAGGTTGACCCCCTCCAACTCATCATCATCATCATCATCATCATCATCATCATCATCATCATCATCATCATCATCTTTGTGGCAGGATAGACCCACCCCGAGAAGACCTAAAATCCAATCGAGAAGACCTAAAATCCAATCGAGCTGTCAATCAGCTGCTGGAGTCAGGGTGTTGTCTTGGTGTTAATTATGCTAAAACCATCCTGGTTCATCAACTTGAATACACACCCTGCTTTTTGAAGTCTGGTTTGACAGACAAGCTGGTGGCTGGCCTGGAAAGGTGTGACTGGCAGTGAATCACTTTATGCTAGCAGTCAGGTTCCTCTGACATAACCTTTTTGGGGTGGATGTGTGGAGGTTCCTCCCTTGACTGGGGACACCCTCCAGGGTCACTCCTCGGGGTTGAGAGCAGAGATCTCCCTCGGTCTGGGTCAGATCTCTACTTAATAATTATTTCTTTTCACCAGCTTTAATATAACTGCTTCAACAATTGCTTTGTTACAGTGCACTGTACTACCTCATATTATATTCTACTAGTAGAGTATAATATTATACTCTATATTATGCTCTACTACATTATACTGTATTATACTCTACTAGTAGATTTTTAGTGTTCATATTGTGTGGTGAATAGTTCTGATTGAGATCTTTTGTCTGATCATTCGTATAAAACAAATCACTCATTTTTAGAAAAAAACAAACTTAAAACCCACGGGACAAAAGCGGCTCCGTCACAACCTCCGTAACTCCTTCAATTTAAACCACTCACACAATCCCAGGCTAAGGCTGGGTTGAGCTGCACCGAGGCCCCTCCCTGAGAAGGGATTCCTGCCTGTGCCTCGATTCTCACCGGTGAGGCTTTGCTTTGTACCCCCTCTGTCCCAGCCTCGTGCTCCCACCCCGGCCCCGGCGCGGGCTCACCGTGCATCCGTCCTCCAGGACGCTGTAGGTGAACCTGCTGTTGCCCTCGGCGCGGATCTCCACGTCGTTGGAGCCCTGGATGAGCAGGGCTTTCTTCAGGTTGCCCGCGTCCTCGTCCAGGTAGGCCACGCTGTTCTTGCAGTGGTAGGTGACGTTCTGGGAGCCCTCGGTGGACAGGAGGCGCAGGAAGGTCATCTGGATGTTGGCGGTGTTGGGGGCCAGGTCTTCGTCACCGTAGCTGAACTGGAGGGAGGGAGGAGGGACATTAGAACCCTGAGGGTGTTGAAACGGCGCTGTTTCGAGGGGTCTCCTGTAATTTGCCTCCCCAGGTGGCTGCAGACATCCCATCCCAGCTGCCCCAACCCCAAGTGCTCAACACGACGCTCGGGGTCAGCCAGTGCCTCGTTTAACACCCACCAGTTTCACCCCAAGGAAGGACACCCCAACCCTCCAACTGGACACCCAACGCTCCCCCCCCTGCTCCACCTTCACCCCCTGCTTGACCTCCACCCCCCTGCTCGACCTCCACCCCCTGCCCCGGGGGGGGACACTCACGTGGAAACCGCCGTTGATGGTCTCTGCAAACCAGATGTGCTTCTTCTCTTTGGCCTTGCTGGTCCACCAGTTCTTCCTGGGGATGCTGCTGGGGTTGGGGTACACGCAGGTCTCGCCCGTCTCCATGTTGCAGAAGACTTTGATGGCGTCCAAGGTGCAGCCCTGGTTGGGGTCAATCCAATAGTCTCCTGCAGGGAGGGTAAAGGGTGGTGTGAGGGTGAGGGTTTGGGGGTTGGAGCACCCGACTTGGCCTTGCTGGGTGTGAGAGACTGAGGGAGAGGGACGGGGGAGGATGAGGAGGCTCTTTTTCATTTCACAGGGTATGCTGAGCTGGAAGGGATCATCAAGTCCAACCCTCAATCCTGCACAGGACACCCCAAAATCCCACCCTGTGCCCCAGAGGAGCGTCCAAACCCTCCTGGAGCTCTGGCAGCCTTGGGGCTGTGCCCACTGCCCTGGGGAGCCTGGGCAGTGCCCATCCACCCTCGGGGGGAAGAACCTTTCCTTGGGATCCAACCTGAGCCTGCCCTGGCACAGCTCCAGGACATCCCAGAATTCCAGAATCTGAGTTGGAAGGGACCCACAAGGACCATCCTGTCCAACCCTCAGCCCTGCACAGCCCCACATAGAGTCACCCCATGTCCCAGAGAGGATCATCCAAACCCTCCTTGGTGCTGTGCCCACTGCCCTGGGCAGCCTGTTCAGTGCCAACCACCCCGTGGGGGAAGAACCTTTCCCTGACCCCCACCCCACCCCACCCCACCCCTGACACAACTCCAGGCCATTCCTGGGCGTCCCTGGTCCCCGCAGAGCGGAGCCCTCACCGCTCTTCCACTCGGGGTGGCAGAGCTTGATGTCGCGGCAGGTCCTGGCCGGGTTCTTCTTGGAGCCCTCGGGGCTGCGGATGCTCTCGATCTGGTTGTTGAGGGACTTGAGCGTGGCGTCCACCTCCACGTCGTGCTGCCTCAGGCTCCCGGCGGCCTCGTCCGCCCTCATGTACCGGATGGGGTCGGGGCCCTTCTCGGGCTGCCCCAGCCCCGCGAACGCTGACATGTCGATGCCGGTGCCGGGCGGGCCGGGGGGGGCCAGGGGGACCCGGGTTTCCGGGAGGACCCTACGGGAGGAAGGAGATGCAAACCCATCCTGGGGGGGCTGCCCTGGCAGCTGGACCCCCCCTCCATCACCCTGCCCATCCTGGGGGGTGTCACTCACCGCGGGGCCGGGTTCTCCGCTCCGCCCGCGGGGCCCGGGGGGGGCCGATGGGGCCGGGCATGCCGTTGGAGCCGTCCTTGCCAGAGGGGCCCACGGGGCCGGGGGGACCCTGAAAGAGCCCCAAAAGGGAGGTCAGAGAAGGTGCTGGGCAGCCATCAGCTCCTGCCATCAGCTGACCCGGGCAGGGGCTCGAGGACAGAGGTGCCTCCTTTTCCTCTCAACCTCCTTTTGCTCTCAACCCCCCAAACTCCTTTTCCTCTCATGCCCCCCAAACTCCTTTTGCTCTCAACCCCCCAAACTCCTTTTCCTCCCACGCCCCCAAACTCCTTTTGCTCTCAGCCCCCCAAACTCCTTTTCCTCCCACGCCCCCAAACTCCTTTTCCTCTCACCCCCCCAAACTCCTTTTCCTCTCACTTCCCCCAAACTCCTTTTCCTCTCGTTCCCCCCCAGGACTTACCCTGGGACCAGAGGGACCTGCGGGACCAGCAGCACCTTGGTCTCCAGAAGGACCCTAAGAAGGGATGGAGGGTGATGGTTAAGCCTGGCATCAGGGGGTGCTCAGCCCCAGCAAAGCCTCCACATGGTCTTGGGGCTCTGCCCGTGGCCACATCCAGCTCCACGGGGAGACGTGGGGGGCTGGGGGTCCCCACACCAGCACTTACGGGGGGGGCCAGGGAGACCCTGCAGGCCGGTGAAGCCACGGTGACCCTTCAGCCCTCTCTCTCCAGCCTCTCCCGTCTCGCCCTTGTCACCACGAGGCCCTTGGGGACCCTGGAAGGGGAGGGGTGGAGCCGTGTCAGGCTGAGGGTGACAGACCCCCCACCCGACACAACCCACGCTCCGGCTGTCCCGGCATCACTCACCGGCATCCCCCGAGCGCCAGCGGGGCCAGAGGGACCCATGGGACCTTGTGCACCCTGGGGAAAAAAAAGAGGGCGGTCAGAAGCAGAAGAAGCTGGGGGCAGGGGGTGCTCTCTGCCTTTGGGGGTGTCCAAACCGGCCCCATCACTGGGAATCAGCATCTTTAGACACCCTCAGCTGGAGCATCACACCCAAACGATCCTTGGAAATGGAGACATTCCCTGCTCCAGCTCCTGGGGCTCACAGCCCCCCAGGCAGAGCCCCAGCAGGGCGCTCAGGAATCCTCAGGAAGGTGCTCGGAGCTGCTCAGGGCACCCCTGAATCCCTGCCGGGCACTAAAGGCACCCACCTGGCTCCCCCAGACCAATGACTCCCTGACTCTTCCCTGACCTGCCCTCGGGGTGGTTCCCGTCTCCCCAAAAAAACCCCTCAGACCCACCATTCCAGCACTCACCGTCTCGCCTCTGTCTCCTTGTTTGCCGGTGGGACCCACAGGTCCGGGAGCGCCGGGAGCACCGGGAGCACCGGGGGCACCCACGGGCCCCGTCTCGCCTCGATCGCCCTGTGCAGGGACACGGGAGTGGAGTCAGAGCCGCGGGACTGGGAGCACTGGGGGTGTGGGGAGGAATTCACGGCAAACTCACCTTCACTCCAGCCGCGCCGTCTCTTCCCGGGGGCCCGTCGGAGCCGGGATTTCCCTGGGAGAAGAGGAGGAATCAAGGCTCGGCTGGGTGAAAACTCCCCTCTCCGAGCCAAAAACCAAGGGCAGAGCCCTGTGATGGGCAGGGGCACGGGGCAGGGGAGGGGGGCAGCACGGGGGTCACCCGGGCGGGGGTCTGCCCCCTGTGCCCCCTCCCCACCCACCTCTCGGCCGGGTTCTCCAGCGGGACCCGTCAGGCCGGGGGGTCCCACGGGGCCGGGGGGTCCTCGGTCGCCAGCAGAACCGGGGGCTCCTTGTTTGCCGGGTTCGCCCTGGAGGAAAGGGGAAGGGAGGACAAGAGCTGTGAGGGGGAGATCCCGGCACAGCCCTTCCCCCGGGAAATGCCCCAAAGGAGCAGCTCCAGCAGCTACCGGGGGGGAGGAGGCAGCTGCTGCCCGTCGGGCACAGGGGGTGGAGGGGGCTGAGCCTGGGGGTGACATGGGGGGAGGAAGGAGGTGACACAGGGGGTGACACAGGGGATGACATGGGGTGACACTGGGGGTGACACTGGGGGTGGAAGGGGATGACACAGGGGGTGACACAGGAGGTGGAAGGGGCTGAAATTAGGGGGTGACACAAGGGGTGACACAGGGGATGGAAGGGGGTGAGCCTGAGGGGTGACATAGGGGGTGACACAGAGAGTAGAGGAGGTTGAGCCTGGGGGTGACACAGGGGGTGACACAGGGGATGAAATGGGCTGAACTTAGGGGTGACACAGAGGATGACACAGGGGGTGATACAGGGGATGAAAGGGGCTGAAATTAGGGGTGACACAGGGGGTGACACAAGGGATGACACAGGGGGTGGAAGGGGCTGAACTTAGGGGTGACACAGGGGCTGACACAGGGTGACACAGGGCATGGAGGGGGCTGAGCCTGGGGGTGACACAGGGGGTGACACAGGGGGTGACACAGGGGGTGGAAGGGGCTGAGCCTGAGGGGTGACAGTGGGGGTGACAGTGGGGGTGACACTGAGGGTGACAGTGAAGGTGGTAACTGGGGGTGACAGAGGGGGTGATCCCAGGGGTGAGCACTCACCGACGGCCCCGGCAGGCCAGGAAAGCCCCTCTCCCCGCGCTGCCCGGGCAGGCCGACGATGCCGCGCTGTCCCGCCAAGCCTTGGGGACCCGGGGGCCCGTCAGGACCCTGGGGGGAGGCAGAGGGGGGGCATCAGAGCCGGGAGGGGGGTGATGGCAGGGCCCTGAACGGGCAGGAAGGGAGGTGCCCCCCCAAATGTACCGCGGGACCGTCCTCGCCGGGGTCTCCCTTCTCCCCTTGGGGGCCGGCGGGGCCCTGCAGCCCGGGGTCCCCGGCACGGCCCGGGGGTCCGGCGTCGCCTCGAGCGCCCTTGGGACCGTCCTTGCCAGCGGAGCCGGGGGGCCCGGGGGGGCCTGGGTTACCCTGGGGGGCACAAGACGGGGTTCAGTGCCAACAGAAGAGGCTTTTCCACCTTTGTTATCCTCATCCTGAGGGGCTCCCGGGCTTGGAGAGCCCTGGGAAAGCCCCAGGGATCCCAGTTGCCCCTGAGTGATCCCAGTTGCCCCTGAGTGATCCTGGTTGCCCCTAAGTGATCCTGGCTGCTCCCAAGTGATCCCTGTTTCCCCCCAGTGATCCCACTTGCCCCAAGTGATCCCTGTTGCCAAGTCATCCCAGTTTCCTCCCAAGTGAATCCAGTAGCCCCGGAGCAATCCCAGTTGCCCCTGAGTGATCCCAGTTGCCCCCCCAGTGATCCCAGATGTCCCAAAATAATCCTGGCTTCTCCCAAGTGATCCTGGTTGCCCCTGAGTGATCCTAGTTGCCCCCCAGTGATCCCAGTTGCCCCAAAATGATCCTGGCTTCTCCCAAGTGATGTAATCCTGGTTGCCTCCAAGTGATCCCAGCTGCTCCCAAGTGATCCCTGTTGCCAAGTGATCCCTGTTTCCTCCAGAGTGAACCCAGTTGCCCCTGACCAATCCCAGTTGCCCCTCACCAATCCCAGTTGCCCCTCAGTGAACCCAGTTGCCCCCCAGAGATCCAGTTGCCCCCCAGTTGGATCCTGGCTGCTCCCAACTCACGTTAGGGCCGGGGGGTCCGACGCGTCCAGCAGCTCCGGGGAATCCAGTGGCTCCCTGGGGAAGGAGGAGGAAGGTGGCTCAGCCCCCCTCCCAACCCCCTCCCTGCGCACCCCCCCTTCCCCCAATACTCACAGGGGGTCCTTGAGCACCCCGGGCTCCTTTGGGACCAGTTACACCAGTTGGACCCTGGGAAGAGGAGGAAAACCAGTGAGAGACACGGGAGGGGGTGGGGGGTGCAATTTGGGGTTCCCCAAATTTCCGGGGGAAAGGGACCCCCGGGGGGGGTCACCCCCATTTCGGGGGGCTCTGGCTGTACCCACCTGTGGGCCAGGGGCTCCAGAGGGGCCTTGGGCACCAGGGGAACCGGCGTCACCCTTCTGCCCGGGCTCTCCCTGCTCGCCTTTGGCACCCGGTTGCCCGTCGGCGCCCTGGGGGAAGGGGCTGCTCTTAGAGGGGGGAGTCAAAGCTGGGGGCACCGGGACCCAGAGTGGGGCACCGGGACCCAAACTGGGGTATTGGGACCCAAACTGGGGGCACCAGGACCAAATACTCACCGGGGGTCCGGCAAATCCAGCGGGACCGGGGGCTCCGGGCTCCCCACGGTCCCCCTGTGTGGAGAGATGGGAGGTCAGTGAGGGGGAGGAGGTCAGTGAGGGGGTAAATGGAGGGGTAAAGGGGGTAAAGGAGGGGGTAAAGAGGGTAAATGAGAGGGGTAAATGATGAGGTAAATGAGGTAAACAAGGTGGGTAAACGACGGGGTAAATAATGGGGTAAATGAGGTAAATGGTGAGGTAGATGATGTAAATGATGGGGTAAATGAGGTAAGCAAGGGGGGTAAATGAGGGGGTAAATGAGGTAAATGGGGGGGTAAATGAGGCAAATGAGGCGAATGAGGGGGTAAATGAGGCACAGAGAGCAGCAGTGGCACCACCAGCAGCCGGGGGGCTGTGACAGGGTGGCACTTACGGGGGCACCGCGGGCACCGGCAGCACCAGATGGACCGGGGGGGCCGGATTCACCCTGGGAAAGAAAGGATGGAGAGTCGTGGGGGTCCGGGCGGGGTCTCCCGGGCTCGGGGGCAGCCGAGGGGCTGCCGGGGCTCTCTCACCTTCTCGCCGTTGGGGCCGGCGGGGCCGGGGGGGCCGATGGGACCCGTCAGACCCTGCGGGGAGGAGGGAGAGGAGGGTGAGTGAGGCCACCCGAGCATCCCCCAGCAGCCACTCCCCTATCCCACCCCTCTCCCACCGCCACCCCGTCCCACTCACGCGGGCGCCGTCCTTGCCGGGGGCTCCCTCGGGGCCCTTCTCGCCGACGTCTCCCTGCGGGGCGACACGGGGGGCAGGGTGAGCCGAGCCGAGACCCGACAGCGCTCATCACACCCCACCCCAGCACCCAGCACTCACCCTGTCTCCCTTGGGACCGGCGATTCCGGCCGCTCCTCTCTCCCCGGGCATCCCCTGCAGCCCCGGGGGTCCCTGGGCGCCGTTGGGGCCGGCGGGGCCGGTGGCACCCTAAAGCAGAGCGGAGGGGGTGGTTTTTGGGGTGCCGAGCCCGCCCTAAGCTGACACCACCGCCCCCCCCGGTGCCACAGCCCCGCTGGTGGCACCGGGCGCTGTCCCCGCTGTCACCCACCTTGGGCCCGTCGGTGCCGGGGGTCCCGGGCAGCCCGCGGGGTCCCTGCAGCCCTTGGGCGCCGGGAGAGCCGCGCTCGCCGGGGAAGCCGCGCTCGCCCTGCCGGGAGGGGTGGGAGGGTGTGAGGAAGGGGAAGGGAAAGGTGACAATGCGCTGTCCCCGCGGAGGGCGGGCGGGGTGCCACCAGCCCGCGGTGCCCCCAGGGGGACCGGCCACCAGGATGGGGGGGAGCTGGTGGCCATGGAAGGGACATGGGGGAGATGCTGGGGGACACTGGGGAACAAGGGAATGTTGGGGGACATTGGGGGGATGTTGGGGGACATTGGCATATTGGGGGACATTGGGAGGATGCTGGGGGGGCACTGGGGGACATGGGGATGTTGGAGGACATAAGGGGGGATGCTGGGGGGGCACTGAGGGACATGGGGGGTGCTGGGGGACATGTGGGGGATGCTGGGGATGCTGGGGGACATGGTGATGTTGGGGGACATTGAGGGGATGCAGGGGGCACTGGGGGACATGGGGATGCTGAAGGACATGGGGGGGATGCTGGGGGGCATTGGGGAATTGCTGAGGGACACTGGGGGACAACGGGTTATTGGGGGACATTGGGGGGATGCTGGGGAGCACTGGGGGACATGGATGTGCTGGGGGATATTGGGGAGATGCTGGGGGACAAGGGGGGACATGGATATGCTGGAGGACATTGGGGGGATGTTGGGAGACATTGGGGAAATGCTGAGGGACACTGGGGGACAAGGGGATATTGGGGACATTGGGGGGATGCTGGGAGACATTGGGGGGATGCTGGGGATGCTGGGGGACATGGGGATGTTGGGGGACATTGAGGGGATGCTGAAGGACACTGGGGGACATGGGGAAGTTGGGGAACATTGGCGGGATGCTGGGGGACACTGGGAGGATGCAACCAGGGTTGCAAGGGAGCAACCAGGGTCTGTCAACCTCCTGGAGACCCCCAAAGCCCCCCACGGGATGGATCCAGTCCCCCCCAGCCAGGAGGGGGGGGTGACACTTACTCTGGGACCAACAAGACCGGGTGCTCCGGCTTCTCCAGGAACACCCTGTGACAGAGGGGGGGGGGAAAAAGCATTGGGGGGTCAGGCCTGGGGGGTGCTGGGGGGCTCTGACCCCCCCCTTTGCAGCCCAAGAGGAGGGAAAAGGGGGTCTCACCTGATCTCCGGGTTTGCCGCTCTCTCCGGGGGCACCTGGTGGCCCGGGCAGCCCCTGGGAGGGGAGAGCAGCCCTGTGAGCACGGGGGGGGGGGGGGGGGCCCCCCGGGGCGGGGGGGGCGGGGCCACCCACGAGCATCACCCCACCCCCAGCACCCCCCAGAGCCCCCCTTCCCACGTGCTCACCTGGAATCCGGAGGGTCCGGGGGCTCCCTGCTCTCCCCTCTCACCTGCGGGGCCCTGCGGGAAAGACGGTGCTGAGGGACCCCCAAACCCCTCGGGCTCGGGGTTTCCCCCACCCCCAGCTTTTGGGCAGAGCTGGGGGTGTGGAGGGCCCCAAAACCCCCAGGGCAGCGACTGCAGAGGTTTCACCCCCAGCAGAGCTGGGGGGGGTCTCTTGCCCAGCTCTGGGGGGGGGGTTCAGCCCCCTTGATCTCCCCCTGTTTCACTCACGGCGGGTCCTGGGGGTCCGGCAGCTCCAGTCTCACCATCCTTGCCAGGGAGCCCCTAAAGAGGAGGGAAAACCCCCCCTGAGCTCCGGGCACGGGGCTGCTGCCTCGGCTTCCCCCACTCTGGGGCACCGCAGGGGCCTCGGGGAGCTGCAGCCCCCCAAAATTGAGGGAGGGAGGGAGGGAAAGAGGGAGGGAACACAACTCACCCGCAGCCCCGGGGCACCGGGCAGTCCCTTCTCGCCAGCTTTGCCAGGCTCGCCCTGGGGAGAGGCAGAGGTGGCACCGAGGGGGTCTCTGTACCCCCACAGCCCCGTTTTTGGGTGGGAACGAGTGGCAATACTCATTTTTGGGGAGGAAGGGGTAGCAGCACTCATTTTTGGGGAGGAAGAGGTCACATTACTCATTTTTGGGGAGGAATGGGTGGCAGTACTCATTTTTGTGTGGGAACAGGTGGCAATACTCATTTTTGGGTGGGAATGGAGTGGCAGTGCTCATTTTCGGGGAGAAAGGGCGGCAGTGCTCATTTTTGGGTGGGAAGGGGTTGCAGCACTCATTTTTGGGGAGGAAGAGGTCACATTACTCATTTTTGGGGAAGAAGGGGTGGCAGTACTCATTTTTGGGTGGGAACAGGTGGCAATACTCATTTTTGGGTGGGAATGGAGTGGCAGTGCTCATTTTTGGGTGGGAAGGGGTTGCAGTACTCATTTTTGGGTGGGAAGGGGTGACAGCACTCATTTTTGGGGAGGGATGGGTGACAGCACTCATTTTTGGGGAAGAAGGGGTTGCAGTACTCATTTTTGGGGAAGAAGGGGTGGCAGTACTCATTTTTGGGGAAGAAGGGGTGGCAGTGCTCATTTTTGTGTGGGAACAGGTGGCAGTGCTCATTTTTGGGTGGGAAGGGGTGGCAATATTCATTTTTGGGGAGGAAGGGGTCACAGTGCTTATTTTTGGGGAGGAAGGGGTGGCAGTGCTCGTTTTTGGGTGGGAGCAGGTGACAACACCCATTTTTGGGAGGAAGGGGTGGCAGTGCTCATTTTTGGGTAGGAGCAGGTGTCAGTGCTCATTTTTGGGTGGGAACAGGTTGCAGTGCTCATTTTTGGGTGGAAAGGGGTGGCAGTGCTCATTTTTGGGTGGGAAGGGGTGGCAGTGTTCATTTTTGGGTGGGATCAGGTCACAGTACTCACGTTGGCACCTTTGGGGCCGGGGAATCCCATCACACCGGGTTGGCCACGGGCACCCTGTGGGCCGGGGGGGCCGGGGCGCCCATCCTCGCCGGGGGCACCCTGTGGGGAGGGGAGGGGGTGTCAGGGGGTGCCTGTGCCAGACCCCCCCACCCCGCCCAGCCCCCTGCCCACCCCCCAAACACCCCCACGTGCAGCTTCACTTACGGTGGGGCCGACTTTGCCTTGGGGACCAGCGTCACCGGGGCGGCCCGTCAGGCCCTGCGGGGGACAGGGGAGCTCTGGTGGGGGGCACAAGGGTCTGCCCAACCCCCACCACCCCAGAGAGCGTCTTTGCTCACCCCAAGGAGCATCTGACTCCAAAGAGCACCCAACCCCAAAAAGGATCCAATTCCAAAGAGTGTTCGACCCCAAAGAGCACCCAATCCCAAAAAGGATCCAACCCCAAAGAGTGTCTGACCCCAAAGAGCACCCAACCCCAAAAAGGATCCAACCCCAAAAAGGATCCAACCTCAAAAAGGATCCAATCCCAAAGAGCACCCAACCCCAAGGAGCATCTTTGCAAACCCCAAGTGCATCTTAACCCCAAATGCACCTTGGTCACCCCAGAAGGTGTCTTAATTAGTGAAGAACATCTTAATTAGCCCCAAAATGTGCTTTGGACACCCCAGAAGGCGTCTTAATTAGCCAAGAGCATCTTAATTAACCCCAAAGAGTGACTGACTCAACCCCAGAAAACACCTTAATGCCAAAGAGCACCGGGGCAGAGGCCAAAAGCACTGCATTGACCCCAAAAGCATCTTAAACAACCCCAAAAGCACCTTATTGACCCCAAAAGCACCTTAAACAACCCTGAAAGCACCTTACTAACCCCAAAGGCACTTTATTGACCCCAAAAGCACCTAATTGACCCCAGAAGCACCTCAGACAACCCTAAAAGCACCTCAGACAACCCTAAAAGCACTTTATCAACCCTAAAAAGACCTTATCAACCTTAAAAACACCTTATCAACCCTAAAGGCACATCATTGACCCCAGAAGCTTCTCATTGACCACAAAAGCATCTTAACCCTAAAAACACCTCAGACAACCCTAAAAGCACCTTATCAACCCTTAAGGTGCCTAATTGACCCCAGAAGCATCTTAACCCTAAAAGCATCTTATCAACCCTAAAACCACCTTATCAGCCCTAAAGGCACATCATTGACCCCAGAAGCACCTCACTGACCCCAGAAGCATCTTAACCCTAAAAGCACCTTACCAACCCTAAAAGCGCCTCATCGACCCCAAAAGCACCTCATTGACCCCAAAAGCACCTCATTGACCCCAAAAGCACCTCGTTGACCCCAAAAGCACCTCGTTGACCCCAGAAGCATCCTAACCCTTAAAGCACCTTATTGATCCCAAAAGTGCCTTACCGACCCCAAAAGCACCTCACTGACCCCAAAGCCCCCCCTTGCTGACCCAGCGGGTCCCACCAGCATCCCCACTGTCCCCACTGTCCCCTGCCCCCCCTGGGCCCTCCCCCAGTGCCCCCCACCCGCTGTGGGACCCCCCGTTTCTCACCCTGGCTCCGGGCAGTCCGGGCTCTCCGGGCCGTCCGGGGTCTCCGGTGGCTCCTTTGGGACCCGCCAGCCCGGCGGGGCCGCGCTCGCCCGGAGCGCCCTGCGAGGGGTGGGGGGTGACTCCGGGGGTCCAGGGGGGTGATCCCCGCCCTAGAAATCCCCCCGTCCCCCCGTCCCCCTCCCCAGTCCCGACCGCGACCTCCCCACCTTGGGTCCGGCCAGCCCGTCCTGTCCCGGGAAGCCGCGGTTGCCGGGAGCGCCCTGTGGAGGAAGAGGAGGAGGAGGAAGAAGAGGAGGATGGGAGTCAGGGGAGGTTTTTTTAGGGTGGGTTTTGGGGAGGTTTTGGGGCGGGGGGGACACACACACTCACCCGTTCTCCCGGGGGTCCCAAAGGACCGGCAGCGCCCGGTTCGCCGCGGGCTCCTCTCTTGCCTTCCTCGCCCGCCGGCCCGGGGGCACCTTGGGGTCCCGCGGGGCCCTGCGGGAGGGGAGGGAGAGGAGGGAAAAGGGGGTCACCAGGAGCCTTCCTCCCCCCATAGCCATCCCCCCCAACCCGGGCAGGAGCCCCCTCCGGGCAGGAGCCCCCCGACGTGCCCCCCACAGCCCCGGCGGCGCCGGGGCCCCGCGGAGCCCCGGCATTGAGGGTGGTTAATGAAGCGAGGGGGGAATGTCCCCGCGGGGGGGGGGGGACAGGGCGCGCACACAGCGGCCCTTTGTCCCCCCGCGGGAGGGGGACGCTGCCCCTCGAGGGGCCTCCCGAGGGGGACAGGCCCCGGCAGACGCCGAGGAGACGCCGCGGGGACGGGGACGGGGATGGGGATGGGGACGGGACCCCGCTCAGGGTGGGGGGTCCCGGGTGCGGCCCCTCCCCGGGCCCGGACTCACCGTCTCACCCTTGGGTCCCTGCTCGCCTTTGAAGCCCGCGATTCCCGGTTCTCCCTGCGGAGAGAGGGGGTTGGGGAGGGAGGCTAGGTGTCAGTGCCCCTGTCCCTGGTGTGGAATCCAGCTCCTGTCCCCATCCCTGGTGAGGAATCCAGGTCCTGTCCCCATCCCTACTGTGGAATCCAGCTCCTATCTCCATTCTCCAGCTCCTGTCCCCATCCCTGGTGTGGAATTCAGGTTCTGTCCCCATCCCTGTGTTCTCCAGCTGTGTTCTCCAGCTCCTGTCTCCATTCTCCAGGACCTGTCCTTGGTCCCTGCTGTGTTCTCCAGGTCCTGTCCCCATCCCTGCTGTGTAATCCAGCTCTTGTCCCCATCCCTACTGTGGAATCCAGCTCCTGTCTCCATTCTCCAGCTCCTGTCTCCATTCTCTAGCTCCTGTCCCTATCCCTACTGTGGAATCCAGCTCCTGTCCTCCATCCCTGGTGTGGAATCCAGGTCCTATCCCCATCCCTGATGTGGAATCCAGGTCCTATCCTCATCCCTGGTGTGTTCTCCATGTCCTATCACCATCCCTGGTGTGTTCTCCAGGCCCTGTCCCCATTCCTGATGTGTTCACCAGCTCCTGTCTCCATTCTCCAGCTCCTGTCCACATTCTCCAGCTCCTGTCTCCATCCCTGGTGTGTTTTCCAGGCCCTCTCCCCATCCCTGGTGTGGTCTCCAGCTCCTGTCCCCATCTCTCTTGCATTTTCCAGTTCCTCTCCCCATCCCTGGTGTGTTCTCCAGGCCCTGTTCCCATCCCTTTCCTCATCTCCATCTTCATCCCAGTCCTCTTACCTGTTTCCATCCCCATCCCATCCCACCTGTGGGAAAATGGGAAAAAGGGGTGGAAAGGGAAAAAAGGAGGGGAAATGGAAATAAAAGGGGAAAAGGGGAGGGAAGTGGAATAGGAAAAAAGGGAAAAAATGGAGGGGAAGGGAAAAAGGTGG
>NW_020938644.1:0-10551 GCF_003984885.1 Neopelma chrysocephalum
CTGCAGCAATCCCACTCCAGCCCTGCAGCAATCCCACTCCAGCCCTGGAGCACACAGTGCTCAGCCTGGGCTGCAGAAAGACACAGAAAAGGTGTTTTCCGTGCTCTGACTCAGGGGTCTGCGAGCAGAGGAGGCTGCAAAGCACCAACCCTGAGCTGCTCACCCTTTCCTACCAGTGGGTCTCGCATCACCCTTGGATTTGGGCACCCAAATCCCTCAGATCCCACCTCCCATCCTCTCCCATAAGTTTGTGCAGCCGAGGTCACACAACCGGCCACAGACACTTTGTCACAAGGGCCTTCAGTGGTTTGAAGTTCCACCACCTGTGACAGGTGAAATGAGCAGCAGGAAGCATTTCTGGCACCACAGGAGCCCCTGGGTGTGCAAGAGCCTGGTACAGACCCCAGGTCCATCCTGAGAGTCCATAGTTCAAGCATCAAATGGGGCCAAAACACTGATTTTTGTGCCCTGTCCTTTATGTGCAACAAGGAGGACGGTGCCAGAGGCCACCCTGGGCAGCAGCAGAACACAAACCCAGGTTTCTCCTGCTCTGTCCAACACTGACCAGGCCATGGAATTCCCTGAGTGTCCAAGCAGGCAGTGCAGAAGCTCAGGAAGGGATGGACTCTCCTTGGAGCACAGGCAGAGATGGGGACAGGAGCTGCCTGCACCACAGTGCCAGGAGAAAACAGGGAAGGAAAGCAACACACCAGGAGAACCGTGTTGAGGAGGGTTCTCCTCCTCAGGGAAGAGCTCCCAAACCAGAGATTTAAGCTCAGGGTTGGGAACTGGGCAGCAACTTCACGTTCAGCCTAAGCCGGGCTACGGAAACAACAACAAAAATCTCTTCACCTGGCAAAAAATAACCCTGAGCTGAACCAAACCTCCAGGCCAAGGGGGCACAAGGGGCACGTGGAAGGAGGCAAGCACTCCCCAGCTGGTGTTTCCCAGGGCACCACGTGGCAGCCAGGACTCGCTGTCCCCTCTGGGGACGCCCAGGTGAGCTCAAGGACACGGCACGTTCTGCAGAACTAAGCAAGTCTAAATATAGACCCGACTGTAGCTTATCTGCCTCCCGAGCAGGAGCAGCTCTGAGGAACCCTCCCTGTCAGCACCAGCCCTGGGGGAGAGCACAGAGGGTTTAAGACACCCCCCAGAGCACCCATCCCTCACCCGGTGGGCGAGGAACCCACCCAAGGTGGCACCTGGTGGGCGAGGAAACCGTCCCCCCCCTCCTTGCCTTGTGCTGGCCCATGGTGGGAGGCTTCTTGCCCAAGCAGGGAGGAGCAGTGGGAGCACTGAGGGAGCAGGAGCTGGCATTGGGGCAGCCTGGCATTGGGAAATCGGGGCAGCACCTCCACGGGAGCCGGGAGCGGAGCGACATTCCCAGACGGGGTGAAAAGGCAACAGCACGGGGACAACACGGGCTCTGGGGTGGGAACCCTCGGGAAAACAGCAAAAACTCCTCGGGAGAAAGGGCAGGAAGGCAGGAGGACTCGGTGACCAGCACGGGAGAGTCACTCACCGGTGTCCCGGTGACCCGGGGAGCTCAGGAGTCACTCAGGAGTCACTCAGGAGTCACGTCAGCAGGTCCCGGGCAGACACCATGGATTCCTGGCAATGAGGAAACGGCTTCAGGTGGACAGATAAAGGTCCCAAGTACTGCTTTTCATCACTTTTACACCCCGTTTCCATGTATTAGAGGCAAAGCCCGGCTGGCACGAGGCGAGGTTTGTGCTGATAGCGCCGTTAACCACCCCAGATAAGGGAGCTGTACCCGAGGAGCAGCTGAGTCAGCAGCTGGAGATGGAGCTGGAAGCTGGTCAGGGGCGCTGGGAACGCCCTGTTGCCCCACACTGAGCTCTCCTGGCTGGAGGAGGAGGCCCCTTCCCCCCAGCCACGGCTTCTCCTTCCTCAGGTCACCCCCGAGAAGCTCCATTTTAAAGCCTCAGAGTCTCCACCTTCCCCGTCTCCCCGGACTTTTGCTCCCCTCAGACCTTGGTTTAAACCATTCCCTCCACCAGCCCCAGCAGCACCAGCTGGGGTTGCCCCCCAGGCACCAGCACACGGCTCTTGTCCAAAAAAAAGGGAGTTTTCATGTTTAGATAGAACAGCTCAGCTGGAAGGGACCTGGGACAAGGAGCTTCTCCAAGTCCGTTTTCAGCTGGGCCTCCAGTTGTCCCTCCAGAGCCAAAATACCACTCAAAAAGCCCAAACCAGAGGGATTCTCCCCACAGGGATTTACACATTATTTATATGCAGAATTAACACATTAATTTATTAATTATATTATTTTATATTATTCTTATGACCTAATATTAGTTTAGTAATTATATTATTAAATCTATGTTAATTTATTAATTATATTATTTTATATTATTCTTATGACCTTATATTAATTTAATAATTATATCAACCAATCTATATTAATGTATTAATTATACTAATAAATATTTTATTAATTCATTAATTATATTAATAACGATATTATTTTATGCACAGAACCAGCACATTAATTTATTCATTTATATTAATTTATTTCTAGGAATGAATACTAATTTATGAATTATATTAATAAATAAATTTATATCAATTGATTAATCATATTGATATATATTGATATTTGTGATATATATTGATTAATTATATTTATATATAGATATATGATTTATATTAATTTATTAATATTTTTATATCAACTTATTAATTATATTAACAAATACATTAATTTATACACAGAATTAACACCTTAATGCTCAGCCATCAATTGTAGGTCAAAATACTCATTTTAAGCAGTGGCTCCATTTGCATTTCTCTCATTTTTTGGGGGGGGGGAGTGGTCATATTTTAATCCCAAGCTTTACAAAACTGCTGTGAGTCCACACCACTGCCTCTCCTCCCCATGTCTGCATCCCATGTTTGCTCCCTCGACACCAGCAGGTGAAAATGTCTCACCTTCCAGTTAAAGGGGGTCTGTCTGAGCAGGGATTTTCCCTCCATTCCAGCATTTCCTCTCCCCAAGCCCCAGAAAGTTTGGGCCGGGCTGGCTCTGCTTTGGCTCAGCCACAGGAGGTTAAAAATTACTGCTGAGAGCACCTCTGGCCACAGAGAGCGAGGGGCAGCAGCTCCTCAGGGTTAGTTATTAAATGCAGGAAGAGGTTGGATTATCCAGTTATTTTGTCTTAAGTGGGATGAGGGGGGAAAGAACAAACACCCAACTGACCCGAGGCACATCCTTTGCTTGGTGAAAAACCTATTTTTTGTGCCTTTCTCCACTGGGAGATCTCCCAAGTGATCTGTTCACACCCTGGGAGACCCCGGGCAGACAGGACAGATGCTTCCTGCACCTGCCAGGCCTTCCTCTCTCCTCTTCCTCGGGTCCCTGGTGCCACAGGGGTGGGTGGCCAAGCCGTGCCGATAAAGAAAGCTATTGCATTATATCCTATTGTAATATATGTCATGGTATAACAACTAGAAGCTCCCAGTTAGGAATGTGATTTTCCTGTACTAGGTGCTATCACAAAATACAAATTAAGTTCCCTGCCAGAAATGTTTTACGAACTGAAATTTCAAGTTGAAGTTCTGTGTTTTGTCCAAATGTACTCCCAGCACAGAGCTGCCCAACCTCAGCCTGGCACTTTTTTCCCCCCCTTTCTCCTCCCAGTTAAACCCACTTCCACAAGCACAACAACAAGACCCAACTAAACTCGGTTTTAAACACCCCCCCCAGGCCTGGTTTAACTCTGTTTTAAACCCCCCCCTAGGCCTGGTTTAACTCTGTTTTAACATCTTCAGGGAAGGCAGAAGAGGTTTTATTCAAATGAGTAATTACAGCCTCGACTTCCTTCCCCCACCCCTCCCAGAGCAGGTTAAAAATTCCTCCCGACCATCACCCAGGAAGAAGCACCGAGGAAGAGGAAGAGGAACAGGACACTGAGGTGTCTGTCCGTGTCTGTCTGTCTGCCTCCCCTGAGAGGAGACACACGTGTCCCCGCCATGGCTGGTGCTCTTTAACCCAGGGCTCGGAGGAAGATGAGTCACTGCCCAGGCTCTGTGGGAGGAGGACACGCCACAAAAACGCTGCTTCTCCTGAAAACCACTTTCTGAAGAAACTTTTACTGCTGAAGGGCTCAAATGAAAAAGGGGGGTTGGGGGGAGAGGAAACCAAGAGGAAGGAGCAGCTCAGCTCAGAAAACAGCCACTCTACCTGCCCTTCACCAGCCCCCCACAACTCCCCAAAGGTTGGGGGGCTCAGTCCTGACCTGGGGAAGGACCTCCAGGTCCTCATGTAGGAGCTTCAGGAAGACACCCCCTCCCCTCCTACCTTTGTCTTCTTTGTGCTGGGAACTCACTGATCCAGGCAGTCCCACCTCCAACGGATGGAGAGTCACTGGGAATTACAAACAGAGTGCAATTAGTGCCACTGCGGGGTCTGAGCCCCCCCCAGTCTGCCCCAAAAAATACTGAATTGGGAGATTAATTTTAACATGCATCGAAAGCTGATCATTAATCGGGCACTTCTCTGAGTCAGAGACCAGGTAAGGAACAGGTCGGAAACCCTAAGCCACCAGTTAACACCCCAAGAGCACTCAGGGAATTCACAAGCTTCAAAGCCTCCCAAAAAGGGGACAGACAGGGATGGGACGTGGGGAGAAGGACGGGGGTGGCTTCCCATGACGTGGTGAAGCTCAGGAAGGGGCTCAGAGAGGGAAATAGGGGTTCACACCAACGTGGGGCACGTGACTGGGTCCAGTTCATCCCCATCCTCACCCCAACCCCAGAGGGAATCACCAGCCAGCCCGGAAAGCTAAAGCCAGCCAGAATTTAGGGGGGAGAGGAAAGCACCCCCAACACACTCACCCCCCACCCCAGGGCACCCCAAATCTCCAGGGTGAACCCTCATTTCTGAGCCCAGCAAAGGGTGATCAGAGCTGAGCCCGGACAGCCCTGTGGGGACCCCAAAACCAGGAGCCACCCCCGGCAGCCACAGAGAGGCTGAGAGGGACAGGGACACCCCCAACCCTCACGGGGACCCCCGTTTTGGCAGGGAAAGCCCTTAACAGCCCTGAGAGCCTCCAGCCGAGGGGAGGCAGTGGGCAGGAGGGGGGTCTCACACGGGACCCCCGAACCCCTCACAGAGAGCACCGGGGGGGCTCAAACACACCCAGGACCCCCAAAACCCGGCTGGGGAACAGCGGGAACCCCGTGCTCACGTGGGACCCCAAACCAGGGAGCACACGGAGCTCACCAGGGAGGCTCAACACTCCCCCGGGACCCCCAAACCTCGGGGCAGCCCCGCGCACCCCCCGCCCCCCCCCCCCGGACCCCAAACTTCGGGGTAGCCCCGCGCACCTCCCGTACTCCGGGACCCCCAAACCTCGGGGCAGCCCCGCGCACCTCCCGTACCTTTCCCCCGGAACCCCAAACCTCGGAGCAACCCCGGGCACCTCCCGTACCCCTTCCCCGGGGACTCTCCAACCGGGAGGGAGAAGGACAGCGGGCACCCGGGAGTGCCCCGTGCCCGTGTCCCTTCGATCACGCGGGGGGGGGCACCCACGGCCCCCCTCACCCAAATCTCCCGGTGCCACCCGCACCCACCCAGGTCCCCCCGCTTGGAGCAGGAACAGCCGCCCCTCGTGTCCCGGTGACCGCCCCAGCCGCGATCGCCCCCGAGACCGGGCACGGAGCGGGGATTTGCCCCGGACCAGCTCTCCCGGTGCCCCCTCCCCGGTACCTTCGTTCCTGGCACCGCCGCCCCCCCCCACCTTCCCGGTGCCGCCTTTTGACGGGAACCGGCGGGTCTCGCCCCGCCCCCTCTGACCACGCCCCCCCGTGACCACGCCTCCCTCGGCCCCGCCCCGCCAATGCCAGCGCGGCACAGCCTCGGCCCCGCCCACCAGCACCATGTAGGGTTGGCGGCGGGCGCGGCCCCGCCCACGGGGGGCGTGGCCGGGGGTGTGGCGGGAGATCGCACGTGGCTCCCCCGGAGGGGCCGTTCCGGGTCCTCGGGGCCGTTCGGGGCGTCTGTGGGGAAGGATTGAAAGGTCTCAGGGGCACGAAGGGGGTTATGGGGGGGTCTCCCCCATCCCGGGAATGCCCTGGCAAACCCACCCCTCCCTCCTGCCCGCTGGGCTCGGCCCCCTCCTCTCATTTTGGGGGGGGGGCCCGACCCCGTGCCCTGCAGACCCCCCCTCTGACGGCAGCCTGGAGAGAGCTCCTGAGTGTTCCCAGGGGTCCTGGCACGTCCCTGCTGGAGTTCCATGGATTCCTGTGCCTAGTGCTTGTGAGGGGCTTTAGGATTTTATAGGATGAAAGGATCAATATTATGCACACAATTAATATTTGCTGATTTTATTGTTCGGACCCAGAGTTTTCAGCACGGGCTGGTTCTGTGGGGAGGCATTGAGCTCTACTTGTGGCACTATTTTTTTCCCCATAGGGTGTTTTATAGAGCCATTTCATTTCCTTGTATTTGTGCTTCGTTCCTCTCAGCCCCCACTGTCCTCCCTGAAGACAAAAATTCAGGATAAATGCACACAACACCTCTTCATCTGTCTCCATGAGTGGAAGCACTGAGCTTGATACCCCAACCAAAGATCCAGTTTGGATTCTGGTGTGAAAGTGTTGAACCCTGAGCAAAGGTGTCAGTCGGTCTCTGAATAAAAACCTGACTGTCTCTGGTTTTGGATCAACTTTTTGGGGTTTGCACAGTGAATGTTGTGACTGAAAATCCTCCCCTGTAGGTGCTGTGCTTGGGCTGTTGTCACCTTTGATTAAGGCTGAGATACCAAACAGCTCAACACCCACATGGTTTGATAGTCTGATTGGAAGGTCTTGATCCCGTAAAAGGCTCTGGGAACATCTTTTTGCTGAGTGAAATTTTTTTGCAAACAACAGTCAAAGCCCTCCAGCTGCTCCAAGTGGCCCCGCAGAGCCCAGGGCTTCACATCCCTGGGGACCAAGGACCCACAGGACACCTGGATCCGGCTGCTCCTGCAGGACCTGTCAGTGTTTGGGACAAAGATGGGTCACAAACACCACCCCTGACCCTCCAAAATCCCGTTACTGGTGATGTGAGTCAAACTTTGTGGGGGTTTGGGCTGAGCAACTTCAGGTTTTGCAGCCCCAGCCCAAAGCTGCTCCATCACTTGGGCACCCCCAGGCTAAAAAACTTGGGGTGTTCGGCAGTTTTTCCCCTTTCCACCCTCAAACCCCCTGAAATCTGGGATGCAGCCATCAGCAGGGCTGAATGAACCAGCGAGAAATGCTTCCAGAAAGCCCCAGGGTTGATCAAGTGTCCCCTAAACCCAAAATTCCTGGAAGAAAATGAGCCCCCGACACAGAACAATCACCGCCCCGAGCAGCGGGTTCAGCAGCTCCTGTTTGCGTGGGGATGATGCCTAAAGAGCCTCACAACTGTTTTCAAATGGATTTAATGAGGGAAAACAACGTCTGGGAAGAAATGGGAGCTCATTAGAGACAATTTAGTGGCGCAGAAGTGGTTTGGGGAGGGTGGGGAGAGGGGCTGTGGGTGGGACCGGGGTGACTCGGCCCGGGAGAAGCTGCACATCCCCGTCCCGGCTCTGTTGGTTTGTGTTTCAGTGTTCAAATGTCTCCCAAAACTCCTCAATCCCACAAAAACCTCCCCTGTTGCCAACCCCACCTTTTCCCACAGCCCCAAGTGATGGGGGAGGTTTGTGGCTGGTGAGGGGTTTGATTTCCTCCCTCTATCCCGACCTTGGAGCTGCTTCCAGTGGCTTTCCTGCCGCTCTCCTGCCCTCCATCCACCTTGCACAAAGGAATGGGGGCCAGATCCTGGCTCTGCTCTGCTCTCCCTCCCATCCCTGTGGCTGCACAGGAACCAGGAATTGTGCAGGGATGCAAGAGGGGTTCATTCTTCCCCAGAAATACCCCCAAAATCACCCCAGCATCACTCTAAAAACACCCCAAAACCCCAACAAAATTACCCCAAAAACACACCAAAACCTCTCCAAACCACCCAAAAAGGAGCTCCAGGAGAGCTGGAGAGGGACTGGAGAAAAGGAATGGAAGGACAGCACACAGGGAATGGCTTCCCACTGCCAGAGAGCAGGGATAGGTGGGATGCTGGGAAGGAATTCCTCCCTGTGAGGGTGGGGAGACCCTGGAATGGATTTCCCAGAGGAGCTGTGGCTGCCCCTGGATCCCTGGAAGTGTCCAAGGCTGGGTTGGATCCCCCTGGGATGGTGGGAGATGTCCCTGGAATGGGATGGGCTTTTGGTGCCTTCCAACTCAAACCATTCCATGATTCCATGGTTTTCCCCTCAATTATTCCAGGTTGGAGCAGCTTTTCCTGCATTCCCATCTGTTTATTTCCATGGGATCATGGAACAATTTGGGTTGGAAAGACCTTTAAAGGGTGTTTTCCTTCTCTGGGGGCTCCAAGAGGGACTTTGGACAAGGAGGGATGGGATGAGGGATGAGGGGCTTCCAGCTGGGAAAAGGGAGACTTAGGTGGGATTTTGGGAAGAAATTTCTCCCTGAGAGGGTGGGGAGGCCCTGGAATGGATTTCCCAGAGGGTGCCCCATCCCTGGAAGTATCCAAGGCTGAGTTGGATCCCCCTGGGATAGTGGGAGGTGCCTCTGCCTGGGATTCCATGATTCCCGGGGGAAGGGGGTGTCAGATGTCCCTGAGGGACACAAAAACAAGGGAAAAAAGCCCCCCAAAAGCCCAAACACAACATTTTGGGGATCCCAAACACAACCTCCCATCCCGCTACCCCCAAGGGCTCTCCTGGCGATGATCCAACCCTGGCTCCATCCTGGTGAACAGTTTTCCTTGGAAGTGGCTGCACAATCCCACTGGTGGGGGGAGAGGAGGGGAAGAAGGTGATTGTTCCCCCCTTTCTACTCATCCCTGCCCCCAACCCCTTCCTTGGGATGCACCGACATTCCAGAGCCCACAACGCTCCCAATTCCCGCAGGGAAGGTGAGCCAGGAATTCCTCCCCTCCCCTGGCACTTTGCTCTTGGGAAGGAGAGAATAAATGATCCATAAAAAGTTTCCATTGGAGAGCAGCTCCGATGCCTCTGGAAACATTTTAATTGGAATATTTCATTCATTGAAACTTGATTTTGATGGTTTGGGTGATTGTGAGGGGAAGGAATTCAGTTTTCCACTACGTCCTCCCATCTATTGAGGCAGGAAAACACCCCCCTGGAGAGGGTTTAGGAAAGAAATGTTGACCCAGGTGGGGGGTTTTTATTTGTTCCTCTCCTGGAGCCATCGGGGATGGGAGGAAAAGGCTGACTGGAATATTTTTCCCCTAAATTTGGAGGGGATGTTGGGCTGAAGTGGCCCAAAACCGGCCAAAAAACTGGGAAAAAAAGGAAATAAAAATGTCAGGAGAGTTGAGGAGGAAGAGGGAGCAAAGATCAGGCACTGCCTGCACAGGGCGGGGACCCCATGGGGCTGTTTTGGGGGAATTCAGGGGGAATTGGGGGTTTTCTGTAGTTTTTCCCTGTGGGAACTGGTGTGGGGATGCTCCGTACTGGGAGGAGTGCCCTCAAACTGGTGGGGTGGGGTCCCCACACTGGTGTGGGAGGGCTCATATTGGGACAGGGTCCTTCAAACTGGGGTGTGGGGCTCCACACTGGGGGGCAGCCCTCCTAGTACTGGGCCGGGCTGGTCCCGTACTGGTCCTGGGACCCCCATACTGGGCCGGGTCGGTCCCGTACTGGTGCGGGCAAGCCCGTACTGGTGCGGGTCGGTCCAGTACTGGTCCCATAGTGGTCCTGGTACACCCGTACTGGTGCGGGTAGGTCCCGTACTGGTCCCATAGTGGTCCTGGTACACCCGTACTGGTGCGGGTAGGTCCCGTACTGGTCCCAGCAGCCCCGTACTGGGTCAAGCCACGCCCCCTGCGCCCCGGTCCCGCCCCAACGCCCTGGCCCCGCCCCCGCACGATGCCCCCGCCTCTTTCGAGCCCTGGCCCCGCCCTGCCCCTCTGCCTTTGCGCATGCGCAGCCCGGGGCGGGCACAACCTGCTTTGCGCATGCGCCCCAAGACACGCCCCGCCCCGCCCTCGGGGATCCCACGTGGCTTTTGCGCACGCGCAGCACTGGACACGCCTCTCAGCCGCGCCCCAGGGGTGGGGGCGAGGGCTCCGCCCCCAGGAATCAGCGCATGCGCGTTAGAGGAGCACCACGCCCAGGCGGGGCTCGCAAAACCCCGCCCATTCCGGAAAGGGGGCGTGGCGTCTGCGAGGCGGGCGCGGCCTGAGAAACCGCGCCCACCCCGCCTCGCGCGCTGTGCGCCTGCGCTCGGCTCGGAGGAGGGGGCGGGGCTCGGGCGGGGATGGCTCCGCCCCTCCCGGCGCATCGCGCCGTTGTCATAGCGACGGCGGCTGCGCGCGGGAGCGAGGCTGTGGCGGCGGGTCCGGGGCGCGCGCGCGCGGGGTGTGTGTGGGGGGCGCCCTCTGGCGGAGGGACCTGAGGGGCCGTTCCGGGGGGGTCCCGGGGGTCGGGACCGGGGATGGGGCCCGTCCTGGGGTCTGGGGAGTCCCGGGGGGGG
>NW_020938644.1:10651-11717 GCF_003984885.1 Neopelma chrysocephalum
GGGGGGGTCCCGGGGATCGGTAGCCCTTCATGGGGTCTGGGGGTCTCTGGGGGTGTTTCTGGTCCCGGCAGTGTCCCAGGGGTCGGTACCGGGTATGGTTCCTGTCTGGGGGTCCCTGGGGGTGTTTCTAGTCCTGGGGGGGTCCCGGGGGACTCCCGAGGATCGGGACCGGGGACGGTTCCTCTCGTGGGGTCTGAGTGTCCCTGGGGTGTTTCTGGTCCCGGCGGGGTCCCAGGGGTCGGTACCGGGGACTGTTCCTGTCTGGGGGTCCCTGGGGGTGTTTCTGGTCCCAGGGGGGCCCTGGGGGGGTCCCGGGGGTCAGTGGCCCTGTCATGGGGTCTGGGGGTCTCTGGGATGTTTCTGGGGGTGTCGGCGGGCCTGGTACCTCTTATTTTGGGAGGGGGGGGAGGGTTCTGAGAAGATGCTGCTGTCTGGGTAGGGGGGTTTTGCCTCTCCTTTGGGTGTCCTGGGGGCTGTGGGTGTGTCTGTGGAGCCCGTTGGGTTTTGGGGGGTGTCCCTGCACTGAGGGACTGGGAATGAGCCCCTGGGTGGGATGTCCCGGGGTGGGGACTGTGGTTCAGGGTGTGCTTTCCTTGGCCACAAGCAGGTTAAAAACCCATTTATTGACCCGGATCGCTCCTGCTGCCTCTGTGTCCAGGTGAAGGGACCCTCCCCCAGCAGCTGCCATGGGTTCTGTGCTTTCCCTCCCCGCCGGCAGCGCTGCCCCGAGGCAGAGGAAGGCAGCTGAGGAGGAGGATGATGATTTACTCGATAGCCAGGACCGTGTGGAAGACATTGCCGAGTTCCCCTACGTTGAATTCACAGGCCAGGACAGCATCACCTGTCCCACTTGCCAGGGCACTGGCTGCATCCCCACAGGTGACTGCTTCTCTCTGGGCTTAAACACTCATTTACTGAGTGTTTAAAATGATTTATTAAATAATTTTTATTCTAAATTATACATTTTTGTATACAGTTGTTCATCAAAATGTCATTTATTTGACCTGTGGGATGGGTAATGCTTCCCTTTGCTTCCCTTTGCTTCCCTTTGCTTCCCTTTGCTTCC
>NW_020938645.1:0-10528 GCF_003984885.1 Neopelma chrysocephalum
CCAGTCCAGCCCTGCAGCAATCCCAGTCCAGCCCTGCAGCAATCCCACTCCAGCCCTGCAGCAATCTCACTCCAGCCCTGCAGCACACAGTGCTCAGCCTGGGCTGCAGAAAGACACAGAAAAGGTGTTTTCCGTGCTCTGACTCAGGGGTCTGCGAGCAGAGGAGGCTGCAAAGCACCAACCCTGACCTGCTCACCCCTTCCTACCAGTGGGTCTCACATCACCCTTGGATTTGGGCACCCAAATCCCTCAGATCCCACCTCCCATCCTCTCCCATAAGTTTGTGCAGCCGAGGTCACACAACCGGCCACAGACACTTTGTCACAAGGGCCTTCAGTGGTTTGAAGTTCCACCACCTGTGACAGGTGAAATGAGCAGCAGGAAGCATTTCTGGCACCACAGGAGCCCCTGGGTGTGCAAGAGCCTGGTACAGACCCCAGGTCCATCCTGAGAGTCCATAGTTCAAGCATCAAACGGGGCCAAAACATCGATTTTTGTGCCCTGTCCTTTATGTGCAACAAGGAGGACGGTGCTAGAGGCCACCCTGGGCAGCAGCAGAACACAAACCCAGGTTTCTGCTCCTCTGTCCAACACTGACCAGGCCATGGAATTCCCTGAGTGTCCAAGCAGGCAGTGCAGAAGCTCAGGAAGGGATGGACTCTCCTTGGAGCACAGGCAGAGATGGGGACAGGAGCTGCCTGCACCACAGTGCCAGGAGAAAACAGGGAAGGAAAGCAACACACCAGGAGAACCGTGTTGAGGAAGGTTCTCCTCCTCAGGGAAGAGCTCCCAAACCAGAGATTTAAGCTCAGGGCTGGGAACTGGGCAGCAACTTCACGTTCAGCCTAAGCCGGGCTACGGAAACAACAACAAAAATCTCTTCACCTGGCAAAAAATAACCCTGAGCTGAACCAAACCTCCAGGCCAAGGGGGCACAAGGGGCACGTGGAAGGAGGCAGGCACTCCCCAGCTGGTGTTTCCCAGGGCACCACGTGGCAGCCAGGACTCGCTGTCCCCTCTGGGGACGCCCAGGTGAGCTCAAGGACACGGCACGTTCTGCAGAACTAAGCAAGTCTAAATATAGACCCGACTGTGGCTTATCTGCCTCCCGAGCAGGAGCAGCTCTGAGGAACCCTCCCTGTCAGCACCAGCCCTGGGGGAGAGCACAGAGGGTTTAAGACACCCCCCAGAGCACCCATCCCTCACCCGGTGGGCGAGGAACCCACCCAAGGTGGCACCTGGTGGGCGAGGAAACTGTCCCCCCCTCCTTGCCTCGTGCTGGCCCATGGTGGGAGGCTTCTTGCCCAAGCAGGGAGGAGCAGTGGGAGCTCTGAGGAAGCAGGAGTTGGCGTGTGGGGCAGCCTGGCATTGGGAAATCGGGGCAGCACCTCCACGGGAGCCGGGAGCGGAGCGACATTCCCAGACGGGGTGAAAAGGCAACAGCACGGGGACAACACGGGCTCTGGGGTGGGAACCCTCGGGAAAACAGCAAAAACTCCTCGGGAGAAAGGGCAGGAAGGCAGGAGGACTCGGTGACCAGCACGGGAGAGTCACTCACCGGCGTCCCGGTGACCCGGGGAGCTCAGGAGTCACTCAGGAGTCACTCAGGAGTCACGTCAGCAGGTCCCGGGCAGACACCATGGATTCCTGGCAATGAGGAAACGGCTTCAGGTGGACAGATAAAGGTCCCAAGTACTGCTTTTCATCACTTTTACACCCCGTTTCCATGTATTAGAGGCAAAGCCCGGCTGGCACGAGGCGAGGTTTGTGCTGATAGGTTAACCACCCCAGATAAGGGAGCTGTACCCGAGGAGCAGCTGAGTCAGCAGCTGGAGATGGAGCTGGAAGCTGGTCAGGGGCGCTGGGAACGCCCTGTTGCCCCACACTGAGCTCTCCTGGCTGGAGGAGGAGGCCCCTTCCCCCCAGCCACGGCTTCTCCTTCCTCAGGTCACCCCCGAGAAGCTCCATTTTAAAGCCTCAGAGTCTCCACCTTCCCCGTCTCCCCGGACTTTTGCTCCCCTCAGACCTTGATTTAAACCATTCCCTCCGCCAGCCCCGGCAGCACGAGCTGGGGCTGCCCCCCAGGCACCAGCACACGGCTCTTGTCCAAAAAAAAAGGCAGTTTTCATGTTTAGATAGAACAGCTCAGCTGGAAGGGACCTGGGACAAGGAGCTTCTCCAAGTCCGTTTTCAGCTGGGCCTCCAGTTGTCCCTCCAGAGCCAAAATACAACTCAAAAAGCCCAAACCAGAGGGATTCTCCCCACAGGGATTTACACATTATTTATATACAGAATTAACACATTAATTTATTAATTATATTATTTTATATTATTCTTATGACCTTATATTAGTTTAGTAATTATAATAATAAATCTATGTTAATGTATTAATTTATATTATTTTATATTATTCTGATGACCTTATAATAATTTAGTAATTATATTAATAAATTAATATTAATGTATTAATTATACTAATAAATATTTTATTAATTCATTAATTATATTAATAACGATATTATTTTATGCACAGAACCAGCACATTAATTTATTCATTTATATTAATTTATTTCTAGGAATGAATACTAATTTATGAATTATATTAATAAATAAATTTATATCAATTGATTAATCATATTGATATATATTGATATTTGTGATATATATTGATTAATTATATTTATATATAGATATATGATTTGTATTAATTTATTAATATTTTTATATCAACTTATTAATTATATTAACAAATACATTAATTTATACACAGAATTAACACCTTAATGCTCAGCCATCGATTGTAGGTCAAAATATTCATTTTAAGCAGTGGCTCCATTTGCATTCCTCTCATTTTTTGGGGGGGGGAGTGGTCATATTTTAATCCCAAGCTTTACAAAACTGCTGTGAGTCCACACCACTGCCTCTCCTCCCCATGTTTGCATCCCATGTTTGCTCCCTCGACACCAGCAGGTGAAAATGTCTCACCTTCCAGTTAAAGGGGGTCTATCTGAGCAGGGATTTTCCCTCCATTCCAGCATTTCCTCTCCCCAAGCCCCAGAAAGTTTGGGCCGGGCTGGCTCTGCTTTGGCTCAGCCACAGGAGGTTAAAAATTACTGCTGAGAGCACCTCTGGCCACAGAGAGCGAGGGGCAGCAGCTCCCCAGGGTTAGTCATTAAATGCAGGAAGAGGTTGGATTATCCAGTTATTTCATCTTAAGTGGGATGAGGGGGGAAAGAACAAACACCCAACTGACCCGAGGCACATCCTTTGCTTGGTGAAAAACCTATTTTTTGTGCCTTTCTCCACTGGGAGATCTCCCAAGTGATCTGTTCACACCCTGGGAGACCCCGGGCAGACAGGACAGATGCTTCCTGCACCTGCCAGGCCTTCCTCTCTCCTCTTCCTCGGGTCCCTGGTGCCACAGGGGTGGGTGGCCAAGCCGTGCCAATAAAGAAAGCTATTGCATTATATCCTATTGTAATATATGTCATGGTATAACAACTAGAAGCTCCCAGTTAGGAATGTGATTTTCCTGTACTAGGTGCTATCACAAAATACAAATTAAGTTCCCTGCCAGAAATGTTTTACGAACTGAAATTTCAAGTTGAAGTTCTGTGTTTTGTCCAAATGTACTCCCAGCACAGAGCTGCCCAACCTCAGCCTGGCACTTTTTCCCCCCCTCTCTCCCCCCAGTTAAACCCACTTCCACAAGCACAACAAGAAGACCCAACTAAACTCTGTTTTAAACACCCCCCCCAGGCCTGGTTTAACTCTGTTTTAACATCTTCAGGGAAGGCAGAAGAGGTTTTATTCAAATGAGTAATTACAGCCTCGACTTCCTTCCCCCCCCTCCCCGAGCAGGTTAAAAATTCCTCCCGACCATCACCCAGGAGGAAGCACCGAGGAAGAGGAAGAGGAACAGGACACTGAGGTGTCTGTCTGTGTCTGTCTGTCTGCCTCCCCTGAGAGGAGACACACGTGTCCCCGCCATGGCTGGTGCTCTTTAACCCAGGGCTCGGAGGAAGATGAGTCACTGCCCAGGCTCTGTGGGAGGAGGACACGCCACAAAAACGCTGCTTCTCCTGAAAACCACTTTCTGAAGAAACTTTTACTGCTGAAGGGCTCAAATGAAAAAGGGGGGTTGGGGGGAGAGGAAACCAAGAGGAAGGAGCAGCTCAGCTCAGAAAACAGCCACTCTACCTGCCCTTCACCAGCCCCCCACAACTCCCCAAAGGTTGGGGGGCTCAGTCCTGACCCGGGGAAGGACCTCCAGGTCCTCATGTAGGAGCTTCAGGAAGACACCCCCTCCCCTCCTACCTTTGTCTTCTTTGTGCTGGGAACTCACTGATCCAGGCAGTCCCACCTCCAACGGATGGAAAGTCACTGGGAATTACAAACAGAGTACAATTAGTGCCACTGGGGGGTCTGAGCCCCCCCAATCTGCCCCAAAAAATACTGAATTGGGAGGTTAATTTTAACATGCATCGAAAGCTGATCATTAATTGGGCACTTCTCTGAGTCAGAGACCAGGTAAGGAACAGGCTGGAAACCCTAAGCCACCAGTTAACACCCCAAGAGCACCCAGGGAATTCACAAGCTTCAAAGCCCCCCAAAAAGGGGACAGACAGGGATGGGACGTGGGGAGAAGGACGGGGGTGGCTTCCCACGACGTGGTGAAGCTCAGGAAGGGGCTCAGAGAGGGAAATGGGGGTTCACACCAACGTGGGGCACGTGACTGGGTCCAGTTCATCCCCATCCTCACCCCAACCCCAGAGGGAATCACCAGCCAGCCCAGAAAGGTAAAATCAGCCAGAATTTAGGGGGGAGAGGAAAGCACCCCCAACACACTCACCCCCCACCCCAGGGCACCCCAAATCTCCAGGGTGAACCCTCATTTCTGAGCCCAGCAAAGGGTGATCAGAGCTGAGCCTGGACAGCCCTGTGGGGACCCCAAAACCAGGAGCCACCCCCAGAAGCCACAGACAGGCTGAGAGGGACAGGACACCCCCAACCCTCACGGGGACCCCGTTCTGGCAGGGAAAGCCCTTAACAGCCCTGAGAGCCTCCAGCCGAGGGGAGGCAGTGGGCAGGAGGGGGATCTCACACGGGACCCCCGAACCCCTCACAGAGAGCACCGGGGGGGCTCAAACACACCCAGGACCCCCAAAACCCGGCTGGGGAACAGCGGGAACCCCGTGCTCACGTGGGACCCCAAACCAGGGAGCACACGGAGCTCACCAGGGAGGCTCAACACTCCCCCGGGACCCCCAAACCTCGGGGCAGCCCCGCGCACCCCCCGCCCCCCCCCCCCGGACCCCAAACTTCGGGGTAGCCCCGCGCACCTCCCGTACTCCGGGACCCCCAAACCTCGGGGCAGCCCCGCGCACCTCCCGTACCTTTCCCCCGGAACCCCAAACCTCGGAGCAACCCCGGGCACCTCCCGTACCCCTTCCCCGGGGACTCTCCAACCGGGAGGGAGAAGGACAGCGGGCACCCGGGAGTGCCCCGTGCCCGTGTCCCTTCGATCACGGGGGGGGCACCCACGGCCCCCCTCACCCAAATCTCCCGGTGCCACCCGCACCCACCCAGGTCCCCCCGGTTGGAGCAGGAACAGCCGCCCCTCGTGTCCCGGTGACCGCCCCAGCCGCGATCGCCCCCGAGACCGGGCACGGAGCGGGGGTTTGCCCCAAATCAGCTCTCCCGGTGCCCCCTCCCCGGTACCTTCGTTCCTGGCACCGCCGCCCCCCCCCACCTTCCCGGTGCCGCCTTTTGACGGGAACCGGCGGGTCTCGCCCCGCCCCCTCTGACCACGCCCCCCCGTGACCACGCCTCCCTCGGCCCCGCCCCGCCAATGCCAGCGCGGCACAGCCTCGGCCCCGCCCACCAGCACCATGTAGGGTTGGCGGCGGGCGCGGCCCCGCCCACGGGGGGCGTGGCCGGGGGTGTGGCGGGAGATCGCACGTGGCTCCCCCGGAGGGGCCGTTCCGGGTCCTCGGGGCCGTTCGGGGCGTCTGTGGGGAAGGATTGGAAGGTCTCAGGGGCACGAAGGGGGTTATGGGGGGGTCTCCCCCATCCCGGGAATGCCCTGGCAAACCCACCCCTCCCTCCTGCCCGCTGGGCTCGGCCCCCTCCTCTCATTTTGGGGGGGGGGCCCGACCCCGTGCCCTGCAGACCCCCCCTCTGACGGCAGCCTGGAGAGAGCTCCTGAGTGTTCCCAGGGGTCCTGGCACGTCCCTGCTGGAGTTCCATGGATTCCTGTGCCTAGTGCTTGTGAGGGGCTTTAGGATTTTCTAGGATGAAAGGATCAATATTATGCACACAATTAATATTTGCTGTTTTTATTGTTCGGACCCAGAGTTTTCAGCACGGGCTGGTTCTGTGGGGAGGCATTGAGCTCTACTTGTGGCACTATTTTTTTCCCCATAGGGTGTTTTATAGAGCCATTTCATTTCCTTGTATTTGTGCTTCGTTCCTCTCAGCCCCCACTGTCCTCCCTGAAGACAAAAATTCGGGATAAATGCACACAACACCTCTTCATCTGTCTCCATGAGTGGAAGCACTGAGCTTGATACCCCAACCAAAGATCCAGTTTGGATTCTGGTGTGAAAGTGTTGAACCCTGAGCAAAGGTGTCAGTCGGTCTCTGAATAAAAACCTGACTGTCTCTGGTTTTGGATCAACTTTTTGGGGTTTGCACAGTGAATGTTGTGACTGAAAATCCTCCCCTGTAGGTGCTGTGCTTGGGCTGTTGTCACCTTTGATTAAGGCTCAGATACCAAACAGCTCAACACCCACGTGGTTTGATAGTCTGATTGGAAGGTCTTGATCCCGTAAAAGGCTCTGGGAACATCTTTTTACTGAGTGAAATTTTTTTGCAAACAACAGTCAAAGCCCTCCAGCTGCTCCAAGTGGCCCCATAGAGCCCAGGGCTTCACATCCCTGGGGACCAAGGACCCACAGGACACCTGGATCCGGCTGCTCCTGCAGGACCTGTCAGTGTTTGGGACAAAGATGGGTCACAAACACCGCCCCTGACCCTCCAAAATCCCGTTACTGGTGATGTGAGTCAAACTTTGTGGGGGTTTGGGCTGAGCAACTTCAGGTTTTGCAGCCCCAGCCCAAAGCTGCTCCATCACTTGGGCACCCCCAGGCTAAAAAACTTGGGGTGTTCGGCAGTTTTTCCCCTTTCCACCCTCAAACCCCCTGAAATCTGGGATGCAGCCATCAGCAGGGCTGAATGAACCAGCGAGAAATGCTTCCAGAAAGCCCCAGGGTTGATCAAGTGTCCCCTAAACCCAAAATTCCTGGAAGAAAATGAGCCCCCGACGCAGAGCAATCACCGCCCCGAGCAGCAGGTTCAGCAGCTCCTGTTTGCGTGGGGATGATGCCTAAAGAGCCTCACAACTGTTTTCAAATGGGTTTAATGAGGGAAAACAACGTCTGGGAAGAAATGGGAGCTCATTAGAGACAATTTAGTGGCGCAGAAGTGGTTTGGGGGGGGGGGGGAGAGGGGCTGTGGGTGGGACCGGGGTGACTCGGCCCGGGAGAAGCTGCACATCCCCGTCCCGGCTCTGTTGGGTTGTGTTTCAGTGTTCAAATGTCTCCCAAAACTCCTCAATCCCACAAAAACCTCCCCTGTTGCCAACCCCACCTTTTCCCACAGCCCCAAGCGATGGGGGAGGCTTGTGGCTGGTGAGGGGTTTGATTTCCTCCCTCTGTCCCGACCTTGGAGCTGCTTCCAGTGGCTTTCCTGCCGCTCTCCTGCCCTCCATCCACCTTGCACAAGGGAATGGGGGCCAGATCCTGGCTCTGCTCTGCTCTCCCTCCCATCCCTGTGGCTGCACAGGAACCAGGAATTGTGCAGGGATGCAAGAGGGGTTCATTCTTCCCCAGAAATACCCCCAAAATCACCCCAGCATCACTATAAAAACACCCCAAAACCCCAACAAAATTACCCCAAAAACACACCAAAACCTCTCCAAACCACCCAAAAAGGAGCTCCAGGAGAGCTGGAGAGGGACTTGGGACAAGGAATGGAAGGACAGGACACAGGGAATGGCTTCCCACTGCCAGAGAGCAGGGATAGGTGGGATACTGGGAAGGAATTCCTCCCTGTGAGGGTGGGGAGACCCTGGAATGGATTTCCCAGAGAAGCTGTGGCTGCCCCTGGATCCCTGGAAGTGTCCAAGGCTGGGTTGGATGCCCCTGGGATGGTGGGAGATGTCCCTGGAATGGGATGGGCTTTTGGTGCCTTCCAACTCAAACCATTCCATGATTCCATGGTTTTCCCCTCAATTATTCCAGATTGGAGCAGCTTTTCCTGCATTCCCACCTCTTTATTTCCATGGGATCAGGGAACAGTTCGGGTTGGAAAGACCTTTCAAGTGTGTTTTCCTTCTCTGGGGGCTCCAAGAGGGACTTTGGACAAGGAGGGATGGGATGAGGGATGAGGGGCTTCCAGCTGGGAAAAGGGAGACTTAGATGGGATTTTGGGAAGAAATTTCTCCCTGTGGGGGTGGGGAGGCCCTGGAATGGATTTCCCAGAGGGTGCCCCATCCCTGGAAGTATCCAAGGCCGAGTTGGATCCCCGTGGGATAGTGGGAGGTGCCTCTGCCTGGGATTCCATGATTCCCGGGGGAAGGGGGTGTCAGATGTCCCTGAGGGACACAAAAACAAGGGAAAAAAAGCCTCCCAAAAGCCCAAACACAACATTTTGGGGAGCCCAAACACAACCTCCCATCCCGCTCCCCCCAAGGGCTCTCCTGGCGATGATCCAACCCTGGCTCCATCCTGGTGAACAGTTTTCCTTGGAAGTGGCTGCACAATCCCACTGGTGGGGGGAGAGGAGGGGAAGAAGGTGATTGTTCCCCCCTTTCTACTCATCCCTGCCCCCAACCCCTTCCTTGGGATGCACCGACATTCCAGAGCCCACAACAATCCCAATTCCCGCAGGGAAGGTGAGCCAGGAATTCCTCCCCTCCCCTGGCACTTTGCTCTTGGGAAGGAGAGAATAAATGATCCATAAAAAGTTTCCATTGGAGAGCAGCTCCGATGCCTCTGGAAACATTTTAATTGGAATATTTCATTCATTGAAACTTGATTTTGATGGTTTGGGTGATTGTGAGGGGAAGGAATTCAGTTTTCCACTACGTCCTCCCATCTATTGAGGCAGGAAAACACCCCCCTGGAGAGGGTTTAGGAAAGAAATGTTGACCCAGGTGGGGGGTTTTTATTTGTTCCTCTCCTGGAGCCATCGGGGATGGGAGGAAAAGGCTGACTGGAATATTTTTCCCCTAAATTTGGAGGGGATGTCGGGCTGAAGTGGCCCAAAACCGGCCAAAAAACTGGAAAAAATAGGAAATAAAAATGTCAGGAGAGTTGAGGAGGAAGAGGGAGCAAAGATCAGGCACTGCCTGCACAGGGCAGGGACCCCATGGGGTTGTTTTGGGGGAATTCAGGGGGAATTGGGGGTTTTCTGTAGTTATTCCCTGTGGGAACTGGTGTGGGGGTGCTCCATACTGGGAGGAGTCCCCTCAAACTGGTGGGGTGGGGTCCCCATACTGATGTGGGAGGGCTCATACTGGGACAGGGTCCTTCAAACTGGGATGTGGGGGCTCCACACTGGGGGCCAGCCCTCCTAGTACTGGGCCGAGCTGGTCCCGTACTGGTCCTGGGACCCCCATACTGGGCCAGTCCGGTCCCGTACTGGTCCTGGGACCCCCATACTGGGCCGGTCCGGTCCCGTACTGGTGCGGGCACGCCCGTACTGGTGCGGGTCGGTCCCGTACTGGTCCCATACTGGTCCTGCTACACCCGTACTGGTGCGGGTAGGTCCCGTACTGGTCCCAGCAGCCCCGTACTGGGACAAGCCACGCCCCCCGCGCCCCGGTCCCGCCCCAACGCCCTGGCCCCGCCCCCGCACGATGCCCCCGCCTCTTTCGAGCCCTGGCCCCGCCCTGCCCCTCTGCCTTTGCGCATGCGCAGCCCGGGGCGGGCACAGCCTGCTTTGCGCATGCGCCCCAAGACACGCCCCGCTCCGCCCTCGGGGATCCCGCGTGGCTTTTGCGCACGCGCAGCACTGGACACGCCTCTCAGCCGCGCCCCAGGGGTGGGGGCGAGGGCTCCGCCCCCAGGAATCAGCGCATGCGCGTTAGAGGAGCACCACGCCCAGGCGGGGCTCACAAAACCCCGCCCATTCCGGAAAGGGGGCGTGGCGTCTGCGAGGCGGGCGCGGCCTGAGGAACCGCGCCCACCCCGCCCCGCGCGCTGTGCGCCTGCGCTCGGCTCGGAGGAGGGGCGGGGCTCGGGCTGGTCTGGCTCCGCCCCTCCCGGCGCATCGCGCCGTTGTCATAGCGACGGCGGCTGCGCGCGGGAGCGAGGCCGTGGCGGCGGGTCCGGGGCGCGCGCGCGCGGGGTGTGTGTGGGGGGCGCCCTCTGGCGGAGGGACCTGAGGGGCCGTTCCGGGGGGGTCCCGGGGGTCGGGACCGGGGATGGGGCCCGTCCTGGGGTCTGGGGAGTCCCGGGGGGGG
>NW_020938645.1:10628-11694 GCF_003984885.1 Neopelma chrysocephalum
GGGGGGGTCCCGGGGATCGGTAGCCCTTCATGGGGTCTGGGGGTCTCTGGGGGTGTTTCTGGTCCCGGCAGTGTCCCAGGGGTCGGTACCGGGTATGGTTCCTGTCTGGGGGTCCCTGGGGGTGTTTCTAGTCCTGGGGGGGTCCCGGGGGACTCCCGAGGATCGGGACCGGGGACGGTTCCTCTCGTGGGGTCTGAGTGTCCCTGGGGTGTTTCTGGTCCCGGCGGGGTCCCAGGGGTCGGTACCGGGGACTGTTCCTGTCTGGGGGTCCCTGGGGGTGTTTCTGGTCCCAGGGGGGCCCTGGGGGGGTCCCGGGGGTCAGTGGCCCTGTCATGGGGTCTGGGGGTCTCTGGGATGTTTCTGGGGGTGTCGGCGGGCCTGGTACCTCTTATTTTGGGAGGGGGGGGAGGGTTCTGAGAAGATGCTGCTGTCTGGGTAGGGGGGTTTTGCCTCTCCTTTGGGTGTCCTGGGGGCTGTGGGTGTGTCTGTGGAGCCCGTTGGGTTTTGGGGGGTGTCCCTGCACTGAGGGACTGGGAATGAGCCCCTGGGTGGGATGTCCCGGGGTGGGGACTGTGGTTCAGGGTGTGCTTTCCTTGGCCACAAGCAGGTTAAAAACCCATTTATTGACCCGGATCGCTCCTGCTGCCTCTGTGTCCAGGTGAAGGGACCCTCCCCCAGCAGCTGCCATGGGTTCTGTGCTTTCCCTCCCCGCCGGCAGCGCTGCCCCGAGGCAGAGGAAGGCAGCTGAGGAGGAGGATGATGATTTACTCGATAGCCAGGACCGTGTGGAAGACATTGCCGAGTTCCCCTACGTTGAATTCACAGGCCAGGACAGCATCACCTGTCCCACTTGCCAGGGCACTGGCTGCATCCCCACAGGTGACTGCTTCTCTCTGGGCTTAAACACTCATTTACTGAGTGTTTAAAATGATTTATTAAATAATTTTTATTCTAAATTATACATTTTTGTATACAGTTGTTCATCAAAATGTCATTTATTTGACCTGTGGGATGGGTAATGCTTCCCTTTGCTTCCCTTTGCTTCCCTTTGCTTCCCTTTGCTTCC
>NW_020938646.1:0-1222 GCF_003984885.1 Neopelma chrysocephalum
AGACAGACCCAACCCCCAAGGAGAACATCCCGTACCTGGATCTGGAAAATACGCCATGCTCCGCTGCTGCACGTCCCAGGAGCTCTGGAGCTGGGACATGGAGCCACCCACACCTAAAAAAGGCAGACAGGACACGAGCTGAGCCAGCCCCAAAACCTTCCCGAGGTCGGTGACTCAAGGAGTGTCTGAGTGTGCCCTGGTCCCGCTCCGGCCCCTCGGAGCACCGTGCCCGGGGTGGGGTGATCTCCCAGATAATCCTGCCAGCTCAGGTACCACTTGTCTGGTTCCCACACCACCTCCTCAGCCCAGATCCGGGAGGAGATATCCCTGATCTCCCGGCTCCAGGCCACCCTCTCTGCGTGCCGGGGTTGCCACGGGAGCCCGAGGAACACGGCGCAGAACAAAGGGGCACAGGAAGGGGAGAGGAGAGCGAGAGGTGCTCCAGAGGTGTTCCTTTGACCTCAGTAATAATTTCCTATCGATTTAAATCTCACAATCCAGCTTGCTGAGCGTGGGGGGGCTGGAGGGGAGGCAGAGCTGGGTGGCTGCTGCAAACACAGGTCCTCATTCCGTGCCCACTCGAAGCCTGTGGGATCACCTGGGCATCCCAAGGGGAAGGTTTTGCCTCCCCTTTCCACATCATTCTGTTCTTTCAGCAGCTCTGGGAAACGCCACGCTAAAACAACCCATTTTTCCCAGTGTGCCAAGAAGGCTGGGACAGAGGCAGGAAAAAGCTTTTCTCAGGGTGCTTCGCCTTCCCTGAGCTCCTCCTCGAGCTGGGGGTGACCTGTTCTCACACCAGGTGATGGATTGGTTCGTTCCCTCGGGTCACCCCTGTGTCCAGCATGAACTCACAGACCTAAAGGATGATGGTGCCACAACGCAGGGCCAAGGCAAGGGGAGAAACCCACATCCTGTGGGCAGACAGCTCATCACACCAGCCTCAGCTGAGGGGTTTTGTGTCCCCTCTGGGCGCTGTGCTGGAGGACAGGACCAGGAGACACCTTGGGAAAACACCTGCTGAGCACCTGGATGGGAACCTGCTCCCTTGGCCACGCAGAGCATCTCTCCACACTGATGGCACCCAGAAAACCTCTTTTTTTTTTGGTTTAAAGCCTGGCTGAATGTTTTCTCCACAGGGGCTGAGGCAGTTGCTGCCTCCCTGCATCTCAGCTGCTTTCAAAAGGCTTTGGCTGGTGCTGGACTTGCCCTGTGTTAAACA
>NW_020938647.1:0-350 GCF_003984885.1 Neopelma chrysocephalum
GCTTTCAAAAGGCTTTGGCTGGTGCTGGACTTGCCCTGTGTTAAACATCCTTTATCAGTCACTCAGCAACTCCAGACAGTGAGTTTGGAGGAAAAATGAGTTGAGGGGAAAAAGAAAGGACGACCCTACAATTAAAATCTCACTGCAAAGCTCTTGCTCGACCCAGGGAAGCCTTGAGTCCTCTTGGGCCTTGCCAGGGAGGAGCAGAGCTGCCACACAGAGCCCAAAGGCTCCACAGCCCTGCAGCACCTGGAGATGCCCCCAGAGCAACCCCAGGAGCTTGGAGTCCCCTCCCCTGAAGATTGGCACTGCCAGTGGTGCTGGCACCTTCAGAGAGGGGTCCTGGTGGT
>NW_020938648.1:0-1221 GCF_003984885.1 Neopelma chrysocephalum
AGACAGACCCAACCCCCAAGGAGAACATCCCGTACCTGGATCTGGAAAATACGCCATGCTCCGCTGCTGCACGTCCCAGGAGCTCTGGAGCTGGGACATGGAGCCACCCACACCTAAAAAAGGCAGACAGGACACGAGCTGAGCCAGCCCCAAAACCTTCCCGAGGTCGGTGACTCAAGGAGTGTCTGAGTGTGCCCCGGTCCCGCTCCAGCCCCTCGGAGCACCGTGCCCGGGGTGGGGTGATCTCCCAGATAATCCTGCCAGCTCAGGTACCACTTGTCTGGTTCCCACACCACCTCCTCAGCCCAGATCCGGGAGGAGATATCCCTGATCTCCCGGCTCCAGGCCACCCTCTCTGCGTGCCGGGGTTGCCACGGGAGCCCGAGGAACACGGCGCAGAACAAAGGGGCACAGGAAGGGGAGAGGAGAGCGAGAGGTGCTCCAGAGGTGTTCCTTTGACCTCAGTAATAATTTCCTATCGATTTAAATCTCACAATCCAGCTTGCTGAGCGTGGGGGGGCTGGAGGGGAGGCAGAGCTGGGTGGCTGCTGCAAACACAGGTCCTCATTCCGTGCCCACTCGAAGCCTGTGGGATCACCTGGGCATCCCAAGGGGAAGGTTTTGCCTCCCCTTTCCACATCATTCTGTTCTTTCAGCAGCTCTGGGAAACGCCACGCTAAAACAACCCATTTTTCCCAGTGTGCCAAGAAGGCTGGGACAGAGGCAGGAAAAAGCTTTTCTCAGGGTGCTTCGCCTTCCCTGAGCTCCTCCTCGAGCTGGGGGTGACCTGTTCTCACACCAGGTGATGGATTGGTTCGTTCCCTCGGGTCACCCCTGTGTCCAGCATGAACTCACAGACCTAAAGGATGATGGTGCCACAACGCAGGGCCAAGGCAAGGGGAGAAACCCACATCCTGTGGGCAGACAGCTCATCACACCAGCCTCAGCTGAGGGGTTTTGTGTCCCCTCTGGGCGCTGTGCTGGAGGACAGGACCAGGAGACACCTTGGGAAAACACCTGCTGAGCACCTGGATGGGAACCTGCTCCCTTGGCCACGCAGAGCATCTCTCCACACTGATGGCACCCAGAAAACCTCTTTTTTTTTGGTTTAAAGCCTGGCTGAATGTTTTCTCCACAGGGGCTGAGGCAGTTGCTGCCTCCCTGCATCTCAGCTGCTTTCAAAAGGCTTTGGCTGGTGCTGGACTTGCCCTGTGTTAAACA
>NW_020938649.1:0-350 GCF_003984885.1 Neopelma chrysocephalum
GCTTTCAAAAGGCTTTGGCTGGTGCTGGACTTGCCCTGTGTTAAACATCCTTTATCAGTCACTCAGCAACTCCAGACAGTGAGTTTGGAGGAAAAATGAGTTGAGGGGAAAAAGAAAGGACGACCCTACAATTAAAATCTCACTGCAAAGCTCTTGCTCGACCCAGGGAAGCCTTGAGTCCTCTTGGGCCTTGCCAGGGAGGAGCAGAGCTGCCACACAGAGCCCAAAGGCTCCACAGCCCTGCAGCACCTGGAGATGCCCCCAGAGCAACCCCAGGAGCTTGGAGTTTCCTCCCCTGAAGATTGGCACTGCCAGTGGTGCTGGCACCTTCAGAGAGGGGTCCTGGTGGT
>NW_020938650.1:0-15288 GCF_003984885.1 Neopelma chrysocephalum
AGGGACATGGGGACAGGGCAGGGACAGGAACACAGGGACAGGGACACGGGGACAGGGACACACGGACAGGCACACACGGGGACCCATGGACGGATGGACACACCGGGATGGACACACAGGGACGGACGGACGGATGGAGAGACGGACGCAGCGGGACGGACACGGAGGGATGGACGGACGGACGGATGGACAGACGGACACGCAGTCCCCACGCCAGCCCGGGGCTGTGTTGATTTGCCCAAGCAGGAGTTTATTGGCCGGAGCAGGAGCCGCCGGGAGCCGGGGCCCCTCCGGACATTGTGCACGGCCCGGGGGGGCTGTGACGCCTTTTCCCGGAGCTCCCAAATCTCAAATCCCCCTTCCCGGGGTTCGCTCCACCGGCCCCGGGTCGGGACAGTGGCACGGAGCTGCCTCCAGGGCTGCTTCCAGCAGGACACAGAACGCGGCAGGGGGAGGAAGCCGAGCTGGGACCGTGGTCATCTCCACATCCCGGGGGTCGTTCCCCCATCCTGGGGGTTGTTCCCCCATCCTGGGGGTTGTTGCCCCATCCCGGGGGGTTGTTCCCCCATCCCGGGGGTCGTTTCCCCATCCAGAGGCTTGTCATCCCATCACACAGAGGGGTTCAGCTCCAAAGGTGGTGGTGGGGAAGTCACCCAGAGATTCCCCTGCCCCCCCACCTCCAGGCAGCGCTGGGAATGCAAATAAAGTTCTTTCCTTTGGGGGCTGAGGACAAATTCCCCCTCTCTGAGCTCACTCAGTTGCTTTTGGCCCATCCCAGTCCAACGGTGGCACCCGGGATGTGTCTGAGCTGGTCACCCGTGGGGACATGGCCCCTCCTGGCTGGGACTTGGGGTGTTCAATCCCACTGGCATCTCCCTTTGGAAGTGGGCAGGGGGCGAGTGCTGTGGGACTTAGGGTGGGAGCAGAGGATGGTCAGCGGTGCCCCGAGTCCAAAACCACCCCAAGTGCTTCTCCTTCCCAACAGCCCCAATGTCCAGGTGAAAAAAAAGAAGGGATTTGAGGCAGCCCAGCCCCAAAACATCCATAAGGGGATAAATCGGTTTGCACAGACAGCAGGGAAAGCTGCTCCTGGTGGGGAAACCACACGGATCCGGGTCCATCCCTGCCAACCTGCAAACAAAGCAGGGCTCCCAGGAGCACGAAACCAAACCCAAGGTACAAAACTCCTGCCCGGGAGCTCGGGAAAAGCCTGGCTGGCTTCTCCCTTCTGCCCGTGGCTGGCTCAGCTCCTCGGGACACCCGAGTCAGGAGATCTCGTTGCCGAAGACCTCGAGCACGAGCGGCGTGAGCTGCATGCTGTGCTCGGGCTGGAAGGACAGGCAGCGGTACTGCCGCGAGTGCTCCTCGTTGAGGCTCCGCAGGTCCGCCAGCTTCTGGATCATCTTGGCGTAGAGCAGGCGGCTCCCCGGGGGCGGGTGCCGGCAGCGGATGTAGGTCTGCAGGATCTCCGAGAGCCTGTCCTGCAGGGATTCCACCAGCGAGGTGTCCTGCACGCCCGGGCGGTCTGGGGAACACCGGGGATCACGGGAGATGCCGAGTTGGAAGGGATCGCCAAGGGATCGTCCAGTCCGACCCTCAACCATCCCCAGGAGTCACCCCGTGTGCCCCGGAGGAGCATCCAAACGCTCCTGGAGATCTGTGCCCGCTGCCCTGGGGAGCCTGGTCAGTGCCCAGCCACCCTCGGGGGGAAGAACCTTTCCCTGGGGTCCAACCTGACCCTGCCCTGGCACAGCTCCAGGACATCCCAGAATCCCAGAATCTGCCCACTTGGAAGAGACCCACCAGGACCACCCAGTCCAACCCTGTGCCCTGCACAGGACACCCCAAAATCCCACCCTGTGCCCCAAAGGATCACCCAAACACCCCTTGAGCTCTGGCAGCCTTGGCCAACCACCAACCCACCCACCCTCGGGGGGAAGAACCTTTCCCCGGGGTCCAACCTGCCCCTGCCCTGGCACAGCTCCAGAACATTCCCTGGGATCCAACCTGACCCTGCCCTGGCACAGCTCCAGAACATTCCCTGGGTGCTGTCCCTGCTCCCCCCAGGGCAGAGCTCAGTCCCTGCCCCTCCTCTGCCTCTCCATGGATATTGAAGACCCCAGTGAGGTCTCCCCTCAGTCTCCTCTTCTCCAGCTGGACACACCAAGTGCCCTCAGCCCCTCAAGGTCCTTCTCCACCTTCGTTACCCTCCTTTGGATGCTCCAACAGCTCAATATCTTCCCTATACTGCGGTGCCCAAAACCACCCCCCATATTCGGAATGACTCCCACCCTTTTCTCTGAGGACACACCAACCCCTGGCCAGGTCCTACCTGGGGACAGGATGCAGATGGCCATGAGGAGCACGTGCTCTTCCTCATGAAGGTTCAGCTTCTTCAAGCCAACCTGGAATTTCACGAGCGGCTCCAGCAGGTCCATGCTGTGGCCAGCTGGGAAGAGAACGGACCTTTAGCACGGCTGGCTCTGGAAGAGGATCTCCCATGCAGATTTAAGGTCCTGCTCTGCCACCTGCACCCTCTGTTCTTAACGTTGGCCCTCAAATCCTTGAGTGGAAGAGGTTCAGGGCACAGTCCAGCACCTTTCCTGATGGGTGCAGAGGGAATGGCTTTCCAGGGAAAAACCCATGGGATTTCTGCGCCTGAACTTAAGGCTGGGACGAGATTCCTTAGCAGGGGAGGGTCTGGCAGCTTTACCTTGGGTGACGTCGCTGACCCTGTACTTGAAGTCGTTGCTGCCGCAGGTCCAGCTCATGTCCTCGAGGGTGAAGGACTGGTTGGAGCGCAGCATGATCACCTCGATGGCACTGGACTTCAGCAGGACAATCTGGTCCTCTGCTGACAGGTCCCTGCACCACGGGGGGGGAGGTTGAGGTGAGACTTGTCCACGAGCAGAGGGACAGAAACCACCACCCCCATCAGGGTCCCATCGGTCACCCCATCCCTGGGGCAGCCCAGCTCTTCCCTCCCCACGGTTCCTGTGTCAGGAGTTCCTCCAGGTGCATTTGTCCATGCCCTGGGCACCAGCCTGGAGTGAAACAGGACCTGAGGGCCCTTCACAAACCCCTCAGGGTGCAGCAGCTCGAGTTGTTTCGCTGACAGAGTTTGGGTGAATTTTCCAGAGTTTGGAAAGAGAGGAGAGGAGAACCACAGGAAGGAGGAGAGACAGAAAACATCAAAGTAGGAACAGACCTGGGAAAGGGACAGAGCCGAGGGACAGCTGTGAAGGGGAAGCAGAGAACATGATCTGGCTGTGGAGGGTAGGACAGGATTCCCAAGAGTGGAAAACCGCCTTGGACACCAGATCTGGGAGCAAACGTCTCACCTGAATCCCGGGATCATTTTGGCAAAGCCGATCACCTTCTGGATGCTGTAGCTGACCAGGTCAGCCAGGTGTGGGAGCATGGAGAGCTGGGAGAACTCGATGTTCATGGAGGAGCTCTCGTCACTCTCCTCGGAGAGGACCAGGTTGGAAAACATCCGGGGCTCCACGGACTCTGGAGAGAGGGAGACGCTCAGGGCGTGATGGTGCAACACCCCCAGGAGGGTTTTACAGCTAAATGAGCCCCCACAGGAGGGAAAACAAGGCTCTGAAGTGTCAGGTTTAGGTCAAGCTGCTGCATTTCTCCCCCTGTCACCCCCGGGGAAGCGAGTGTGGTACCTGGGAATGTGCTGAAGGCATCGGAGCCGAAGAGATCAGTGGAATCCTCCTCCGACAGGTCCTGGGTGAGGAGAGAGGAGGACTTTGTTGCCCCCCCGTTGGGGGGGTGGCTTCTCACGGGGGGCTGGAAGAGAAGGGCAGGGCATGAGGAACAGGGCTGGGAAGGGGACGTGTGGTGGTTGTTCCCCACGAGCAGCGAGGGCTCTGCAGGGAGATTTTTAACTCCTCTCTGAGGGGTGAGAGGGGTTTGGAGCATCTGGGGGGTGCCCACGGGGGTGGGGGCGGCCCGGCCGTACCCGGAACTTGGAGAAGTCGGCGTAGGTGGGGTCGTAGGTTTTGCGATGGGCCTCGAGCAGGATGTCGATGACCCTCTGCTGCTCCTCCGAGAGCTTGGGCTTCAGGCTCTCCTTGAGCGCCTCCTCCTCCTTGCGCTTCAGGATCATCTCCCGCTTCCTCTGCACCTCCTCGTCCGTCAGGATGACTGTGGGGCAGGGGAAGGGGCAGAAACAGGGACTGCAGCAACCCCAGGCTGCGGCAGAGAGTGTCCCCATGGCCTGGATAATCAGTCATTGAACCCGCATCGACCCCACCCCGCTGTCACCTCGGCTGCCGGGTCACGGCTTCCCGCTGTGCCCGGCAGTTTATGGTGCTTTTAGGCAAGGGCTGGGTGAGATAAGGCCACATGAGCACTGCCACACGCCCGCTCTGCTCCCTTGCTGTTTGCTCTGTGCTTTCCAGGTGACCGAAATCCTGATCCCGCCAGACTCGGGTCAGTGGGTTCACCCAGCTCCAGTGCCCAACGCGGCTCCGCTCGGCCCCAGCTGCCACCCTGGGTATCCAGCAGCACTTCTGCAGCATCCCCAGGGGAGTTCTAACCTTATGTTTAAGCTAAGGGCACACATAAACACCCCCCACTCCCAGGGGTGGGTATTTATGGCTTGTGTTAGGGGTGATGGCCCTCGGAAGCAGCCAGGGGTTGGTGATACACTAGGATTGTCCCCTTTATTTAGGGAAGGGGAGCAGCCACAGACAATCTGGGCTCAAATTTTAACTTTATAAAAAAGAGCTTGGAGATGTCAATGGCTTGAGAGGGCTGAAAGAGAAGAAAAGCACAAGGGAGCTGCACAGATCTCTTGGGTTCCACCTCCATCCCTGTAGCCGCGTCACCCGCTCCCGAAAGCGCTTGGTAACACACATCCACCTAAAAATAGCAATTCCCCTTCCTCAGGCTGTTATTAGCCCTTTCACCAGGGCATTACAGAAAACCCCAAGCGTGTTATCTGATGCCGAGGTGGCTGAGCCTGCCCTGCGTGAGGAGATTTGACTCTGGGCGAGTCGAGGTGGAATTTGGGCCGAGAGGTTGGCGAAGGGCGGGGAGGGAGCTGCAGCCGTGGGGCTCCAGGCAAGGAGCTGTTTGCTGTCCCTGCTCCTTTAGCCAGCGGCGTTTTTCCAATCCCTTTTCAGACTTGCACAACCTCAGAGGGCACCAGAAGGTCTCGGAGAGACGGGAATGAGCAGATAGAGCTGAGAGGTCGCCTCGGCCGCGGGCGCGTTACGGCGGCTCCGCGGGGCACGGCGCGACTGCTCGGGGAGAAAAATCGAGAGTTTTGCCATCCCCCCTCCCAGTTCTTCGTACAAAAGGATCAGATCCATGTGGGCACTGCATGCAAGGGGAGAAACTGGTGGGGGAAGCCACATGTGGGGCTGAGGAGGAGGATGGGGCAAAGCCAAGCGCTCGGCTGTGGCCGCGGTGCTGGAAGTGTCCCAAGGATCGGGGCCTCGGAGGGGATTCCTGCAGGTTACACCAGGCAAATTTGGGATCCTGCAAGGACTAGATGACCTTTATTGGTCTCTCCCAACCCAAACTATGATCCCAGGAACATTAGGAGGCATCCACAGAGCGGAATGGAAAGATAAGGATGTTTCTGTGCTGGGGCGAGACTGCCAGGGAAGTCAGCTTGGGATTTCCCACCCTCTTTTAGGGAATGCAGCCCTCAACCAGGCTGGCAACAGTCTGGCAGTGGCATTTCTCAGCCTGGCACGAGCTGTTTCTGGTGATGAGCAGCAAACCTGAAACGCTCCGTGCCACAGGAACCAGCTTTCCCACAGGAGCAGGGATAACATGGATGAGGGATGTCAGCACAGTGACTCCCCCCTCCACTGCTTTATAAAGTGCTGGGGAAAAGGATTCCACGGTTATTTGGACTCACAGGAGGATGGGAGTGGGAATACAGGGCTGGGAAGCGGCTCAACACCTGCACTGAGATCCCAGCTCCCATCCCAGCTCCGAGCTTTCCAAGAGCCATCCAGCCACAGACTCCTGGCACAGCCGGCGCCGTGGCTGAGCCTCTGTGGGCTGCCCTGACCCCAAATCCGTGTGGAGGCTGAGATAACATCTGCCCATCACATCCAGCCAGACACTGGCCCTCTGTGGAGACGCCACAAGGCAGCAGGGAAAGCCACGGCCAACACTGCTGGGATTGTGGAGCACGAGGATACAGGGATACAGGGTGAGGACCCAACTCTGCACCCCTGGCCAAAACCAGGGGCTTGGAAGTGCTGCAGGACGGGGTGGGTGGGGGGGAGCAGCACAAAGGCTCCATCAAGCAGGAAAGAGCAGCCAAATATAAAAGAAAAAGGAAGTTTAGGAAACATCTGGGAGTGCCAGAGTCTGGCAGCAGCTCCCGGGCTCAGGAATAACACATCCCATGCTTAGAGCAGCAGGGATGTCTTGGCTTTGAGGGCCATCACCTCTTTGGGAAGTGGAGGAGAGCAGGAGAGGTTGTGTCCCTCCCTGCTCACCCTCACCCTACACAACCATAACCCTTCCTGCTCCCCTGAGCATCTGGGGAAATTCCAGGGAAATTCCTTCCCATTTCTGCTCCTCTCCCTGGCTGTGAGATGCTGGTTTGGTTCTGTTTTTGTGATCCTCCCCTCTGGGGATTTTCAGCCCTGAGATCATAAATCAAACCTCGTGGGGAGGGCGCTGAGCACCAGCTGCTCAGGACTCCAGCCACATCCCAGCAAGCCTTTTCCTTGGAAAAGGGATAAGGGGTGCTGAGGGTTGAGTGGCACCACCTTCTCTGGAGAACACGTGAAGACTGAGAACACAGGAGCTGTTAAAGGCTGGGGGAGAAGGGGCAGAGACACTGGGAGGTGAATTCCCTGAGGGAGCCCATGGTGTGGATCCAACCCCCGAGGGATGGGTGTCCCTTCCTCAGCTCCAGGAAAAACGGCAGTTTTGCAGGGAAGGAGTAATTCCCCCCCTCCCATTTTCTGGCCACCTAAAGCAGTGGCACAGCAGGTGGGATAGTCCAGCCCCAGCCCCTCAGCCCTGCTTTACAGCCCACTCATGCCAAGCATCATCCCAGGAAAAAGCAGCAGGAAGGGAACAGGGCAGCCAGAGGCATCCCCAGGCTGGAGACCTGCCTTCCAGAGCCACAGGGACATTCCCAAACAACACAAACAACAGCCTTGTGGAAGACACCAACCCCCTCAAAAGCTTCAAGATGCCTTATTCCATCTAAAAATAACAGCAGTCTCCGGTGGCAAAGTCCATGGAAGGTTATTTTTAGTCCCGGGGGGTTGGTTTTGGTTAATCCAGTCACGGTTTGCTAACGGGGTCACTTACACGTTAACTCCCGTGGAGAACATGCCCGGCCCTGGCACCTGGAGCAAACAGCTTGGCATCTCTGCCCAGGCACTCTCCAGCCTGCCCTGAGTAATTAGTGCAGGTCAAAACGTCTCCCTCGTTAGCTCCGAACGAGCCTCAAAGGAGCCACGTGACCGGGTTGGCACCTTGTGCTCCCCAAAACACGGGGGTAGACAGTGCCCTGTGTGGCCTTTCTCTCCCTCTAGTTTAAAAGGATAATATCCAGGGATTTTTCTCTTCATCAGGGATCTTTAGGACCGTGGGATGTTTAGGTGTTGCTTCCCTGCAAACCCCTCCACGTTCCAATTTCCCCAAACCGCTCTGATTTCCCCGGAGAACCCAGAGGCTTTTGGTGGCACTGTTTGTTCCCTGCTCCCCACACGAGGCAAGGAGCACCCCTTCCATTTTCCAGGCTCCCAGGTCCATGGACACCCCTGCCCACGGTCTCCCAGCAGGAGCTGTTGTTGGGTTTGAACACCCCATGACCACCAACCTCCTCCCCAGGAGCCGGGCCGTGGAGAGCTCGTGCGACGTAGGAGGGAGCACGTCAAACACATTTTATTTTTAAAAGCTGCTTATCCATAAATACAGCCGAGGAAAATAAATATTTGGGCAACATTAGCGTGTTTGGATTGGGTTAAAAACTACTTTGCTTCCCTCTGCTGTTTACTTAAGTCTCTGCTGTGCACGTGGCTGGAGGGACCCACATGGCAGGGCCCAAAAAAAAACCAGCCCAGAGCTACAGAGGAGGAAAACACAACCCAGCTCTGTTGGAAAGGATAGAACTTTCTAATAATTTTAGTTAATGGTTTTAATTATCTTCTAATTCATTGTTTTAATGAATCATAACCAATAGATATTAATTATGCTGTTCTTAAATTACTCTTAGTCAGCATTCAGCAAAGTTGTCCTAAGGTGCTTTTGAGGGAACACAGCTCGGGAGAATTAAGTTTTAATTGAAGTTAATTAAAGTCTTAATTGAAATTAAGGTTTTGATAAACTAACTCTGATTTGCTTCGACCTACAAAGCCTGGGAGGGAAAGATGGATTGTTGAAGTTGGACACCTGGAATGCAGAATTTATGGACCACAAGGACATCTCACAGAAAGCAGAAGATAAAGAAGAGGCCAACAAAGACTCAGCCTTTGTGTTGGAAAGTCCCTACCGATGGAAAAAAGATACTAAAATGACTAAAAGTATGGACTAATTAACATAAAGAGTGAGAAATCAATAACCAATAGGTAGAACACTAATTAGTGAAAGAGAACTATGTAATTCAGAACCAATGAACATTAATTTCTTTGCTCAGACACAGGACACAAAGGGTAAGGAAAAACACACGCCCACTGGAATTTGCAGGACTGCCCCTCTGAAAGAGAACTGATGGGGGAAAATAACCACAAATATCAGCCTCAAAAATACCTATTTTCTGCTCCGAGCAGAGAGGATACAGGAAACATTCTGCCCAAATCCAAAACACGCAGAAAAATGTCTTTATGTAGCAACCAATAAAAACATCGATATATTTTAGGCATGGATATAATCTTTAGGTGTCAGGAGGTGTTTTTTTCTATCTAAACCCCACAATCAAATCCCAACTCATGCCTAAAATTTAACCAGCAAATTTACCATCACCCTTTGGTGTGCAGAGAGAGGCCCTCAGCCACGACCCAAGAAATTCAAGACGCAACAGAATCAACCAGCGTGCCCAGGCATCGACCACAAACCTCCCTGGATGCCCTCACAAAAAGCTGATGCCCCTGGAGAGCCGGGAAAAGCCGCTTGGCCCCGGGAAAAGCAGCTCCTGGATCACCCCAGTGCCCACGGGGATCATTAAACGAGCTCCTCTCAGATGATTAACCCACCGCATCCGCTGCCCTTTGCATCCCCCTCGAGTCCCGGGAGGGTGTCCAGGTTTTGTGCTGCCCTTCCCACTTCCTGGGGACGGGGAGGGAGCTGGGCATGGCCCAGCTGGGGCTGGGATGTGCCCCGGGGTCGTACTCACACTCCTTCATCATGCCGATGTCCACGCAGCGCTTGAGCCGGCACGCCTGGCAGTGCCGCCGGTTGTCCTTGGTGATCTTGCAGTCCCCGTTGAAGGGGCAGGTGAACATGGCCTTCCTCTTCATGCTCCTCCTGGGGAGGGGCAGAAAAACACCCAGTCAGCCCCTGGTTTGGCTCTCCAAGAGGCTGCTCCAAACCTCGGGAGGAGACGGGAGGACGAATGCGGCTCCCGGAGGGCAAAATGCTGCTGAGGGGGTGCTGGGGGTGCTGGAGGTGTCTCTGACCTGGTTGTGTTCAGCTGGAGAAGGTCAAGAGAAGACCCTGAGATGAGCTCAGCTGGGTAGAGCCTGGTGCTAACAACACCAAAGATGTGGGGTCAACCCCCCTCCGGGCCATTCCCTTAAAAGCTGGACTCGATGGTTCTTGTGGGGCCCGTCCAGCTGGGAATATTCTGGGATTCTGTGAAGTTGGAGAGGCTGCACATGTTTGGGTGCATCTACAGCTTTGAGTTAGAGGTTCAGGCACTGCTGGACAGTGTGGAAAAGGAGAACTTCTTACAGGGACACAGCCAAGAGGTTCAACCACAGGTTAATCCCAGAATGGTTTGGGTGGGAAGGGACCTTAAAGCCCATCTTGTTCCAGCAGGGACACCTTCCACTAGACCAGGTTGCTCCAAGCCCTGTCCAACCTGGCAGGTAAAGCAGTTTTCTGGGTCTGAACAAGTATTTTGAAGGCCATGAGATGGGTGGAAGGATTGCAGAGAAACCCCCCCAGCAACAAAAGAAAGCAGAGTGGGGGCCGTGTTATTAAACATTTACCCACCTTTAAGCCTGGCTTTGCTGGAATAACTGGCTGGAGCACATGTTTGTGTGTGCAGGAGAAAGAAATCTCACTGCAGGATACAAGAGAAACAACACTTAAAATAACAAGCCTCTCTTCCACCAAAACCACACTGTGCCATGTTCACCCACCGCTGCAATCGGGGCTGTAAATCTTCCAAGGACAAAGGGTCAAAGAGGCAAAGCCAAAAAATCTTCCAAGGCAAAGGGTCAAAGGGTCAGAGCCAGAACCTTCCAAGGCAAAGGGGCAAAGCCAGAGCTCCCAGGAGGGCCTTTCAGCAGGGTGAGAGGCTCTAAAATGGCATTTTCTAGGTGGAGCTGAGCTGCTCCATGCAAAGGGCAGTTTCTCCGTCGCCTCTGGAGATGTCACTTTGCCTTGGATAAAGTTCCTCAGGGAGCAAAGCTCCTCTCTCTGTTTGGGAAGGTTTCTAAAGGTGCCTGGGTTTAAATGAGGTGATTTGGAACGGAGGCAAACCAAGCCCTGGGTGCTGCCAGGCTGCAAAGGCAAAGTGGGGATGTTCCCAGGGGAAGAACAGGACGGAGATGCAGCTCCAGGAGAGCTGGAGAGACTTTGGACAAGGGCCTGGAGGGACAGGACAAGGGGGAATGGCTTCCCACTGCCAGAGGGCAGCGTTAGATGGGGTATTGGGAAAGAAATTCCTCCCTGTGAGGGTGAGGAGGTCCTGGAATGGATTTCTCAAAGGATGCTCCATCCCTGGACGTGCCCAAGGCCAGGTTGGACAGGGCTTGGAGCAAGCTGGGATGGTGGAAGGTGTCCCTGGCCACGGCAGAGGGGTGGGATGAGATGAGTTTTGAGTTCCTTCCCATCCCAAACCGCTCTGGGATTCCATGAATCCCGAAATCTGCCACCAAGTCAACGCTGAGTTCAGCACGAGGATGAGGAGTCTCCTGCCACAAAGAGCCCCTCTTGGAGCACTAAAACCCCTCTGCAAGACTGAGCTGACAGGGCACAACCCCTGCATCAAAGGGGAGGCACCAAGGGGGTGACACTGAGGGTGACACTGAGGGGCTCCCCCAGCCCTGACCAGCCCCATGCAGGGAGAGTATAAATATAAATATAAATATGAATAAATATAAAATATGTCCTCGGGCTGCAGAGCCAGCAGCATGTAATTAGAGGCTATTTTAGAAAGGGAGATGTCGACAAAGAAACTTTGCTCTCCCTTTACCTGACATGAATAAATGCTTGCAGGAAAATTAATAGAGGAGAGAGGGCTGGCAGAGCCCTCCCTGACCCACCTCACGCCACGAAATCCCCGTTTCACCCAGCCACTGGCTCTCAATTTGGCAAACTTCAGCTTTTCCCCGGGGTTTCCCCTTTTTCCAAGATCAGCAGGACATCTGCTGCCCCAAGGACGGGGACAAACACGGCCCAGCTGGAGGGCAAGTCAGGATTTGGAGCTGAACGCCCTAAAAATCACCCACTTTGAGTGAAATAACTTGTGTCTATGAGCCTTTGGGACCAGCAGGCAGCTCATCTTTTCCCCCACAGCCCAGGGCAAGGCCGGGGAATGCACAAACAAGCCGGAGAAACACGAGGCCCTCGGGCAGGGAAAGATGTGCCGCGTCCAAGGGCAAGCCAACATTATGGGTTTGGAATGAAAATTGCAGTTTACGCGAGCCCAGGGCACAGGAGCTGCTTTGCTGCCCCTCCAAGGTCCCGGCTGGTGGCTCCCAGGGGCCCCCAGTGACACCAGTAGGGCCGGGGAGGGGCTGCCGGACCCGCAGCGGGAGCTCACCACGTCTGGCTCCCGTGTGTGTTTTTATAAAGCTCCAGAACCGGCCATTTCGAGGCTCGTTTCAGAATCCCAGGCTGCTAAAAATAACGAGGCTCCCTCCCTGCTCCACGCCAGCCCGAGGGTGGGAGCCAAGACACCCGGGGCCGAGGGGTTGGCAGAGCTCCGAGGTTGTGGGGGCTGCTCCTGGGGGTGGGAGATGGGGACAGAGCTCCCAAGAGCAGGGGGACTTCCTGGAGCTCTCGGGATGCCCCACCTTGGGGGCAGAAAGTGGGGAAAACCTGCAAGGAGGAACCAGGGAAGCCGCGGAAGCCTCAGCCAAGGGGCCGTGGAATAAATCCCTCTGGCTCAGGTGCTGCTTCAGAGCTCCTGAGCAAACAGCAGAGCCCAATAAAAGGTCCCTGTTGCCCTTGGCATCATCAGTCAACTGGACTTTGAAGCCAGCAGAGCCGACAGCCTGTTTGTGCCCCGGGCTACGTGCGCCCGGAGGTGCCAATAAAGTCCTAATTAACGGGGTCATTAAACCCAGGACCTTCTGGGGGACTTTGAGCAGGGGGAAATCGTGTCCCAGGTACGTCCCCAAGGCAGGTGAGAGCCACCAGGAGGGTCCTGCAGCAGTTCTGCTGCCGCCCCCATGAGCCAAGGCTCAGGTCGTGTCCCTCCACCACCCGCATGAGGCTCCAGGAGCAGCAGGATCGGTCCCAGCCCGGCCCGGGGAGGGACAGAGTCACCTCACAGGCAGAGTTCACCCAGCAAAAGCTGGGAGACAGCCCCTGGCTTCAATATTCCCACGATATTCCCAGCTGCTCGCCCTCTTCCAGCCCTGGGAGTGCCCAAAAATCCATACCAGGGCAGAGATTTTCTCAAAGATCTGCGAGCTGGGAGTTGAAAATCAGCGAGTGGACACAGTGTGTTATAAACCCCAAGGTGGCAAAGGGAGGCACAGCTTCCCCCAGGGCAGTTTTAGTGCCCAGGCTCTCCCAGCAGCAGAAAGCACTTCAATGCTGTGGCAGCAGCAAGAATTAATTAATTCAGGGGTTGAAAAAGGCGGGTAAAGGTGCCAGTGTAAACAAGAGGGGAACACACCAAGACCTGGCCTGGGGAGAGCGTGCCTGGAAAGCAAGATTAAAAAGCAGCAAGAGCCTTAAATTGAAAATAAAGGCTTTGATTGGGGCATGAAGGGCTGGCTAGGGAGGAGAGCTTGGCACACAACGGTGTCTGCTCAGAAATACTGTCCCAGGTGAGGGTCCTGCAAGATTCCAGGGGTGTGACAACAGAGATGGGGCTCAGGGGGGTGCAAGAGCCACGTCACACTCAGGAAAGGGGCACTGGCCATTCCAGGGACCAAAAGCCAGCCTGTTGTCACCACAGGGATGGGGAAGGTGGCAGGGAGACCAGAGCAGAGCAGGGGAGAGCACCTGAAAGAAGAGTTTAGCAGCAGGAATTGGGGAAAGTGTCATGGTGACTTGGCTGGTGACTTCAGAGCCACCATGGCTGAGAACAGGTCACGGAAAACTGTGGCCTGTGAAAACCCCCAGATTTCTGCCAGAGGAGGAGTTATGGCTTTGCTGCAGAAGTTCAAGCCCTGCAAGAGCCCAGCTCAAAGGTGTAAACTGGGCCTTGCTGGTGCAGAACACTTGAGCAAGGCTCTTCCCAGCCCATCCCACGCCATCATCATCATCATCATCATCATCATCACGTGCCTTCATTTCACCAGCAATTAGTCATTCTCTCACTTGATGCAAGTGCCCTGGACTGCCATGAGGATGGGTCAGTCCTGGAGCATCGCTGGGACAGGGGTCAAACTGAGCCTTCCCCAAAACGCTGCCTCCCCTCAGCCTCCTCTTCTCCAGCTGAACACACCGAGTGCCCTCAGCCCCTCCCCTCAGGGCCCTTCCCCACCCTCGTGGCCTCCTTTGGATGCTCTTTAATGCCTTAAAATCTTACATTTTGGTGCCCCAAACACCCCAACGTGGCGGGTGCAGAGCAGGACAATCCCCTCCTCACCCGGCGATGCCCCCCCAGGCAGGACACGCTTGGCCCTCGTGGCTGCCAGGGCACCCCCAGGCCCTGGCACCGCTTTCCAGCGCCTCATTCCCGGTTCCTGCTCACCTGAAGAAGCCCTTGCAGCCCTCGCAGGTCATGGCATTGAAGTGGAAGCCGGTGGCCCTGTCCCCGCAGACGCCGCAGATCCGCGGCACGTTGCGGTCGCCGTCGCCGGAGGGGTCGGGCAGGGACGTGCTGGCAGCCCCGGGCTCCATGTCTGGGGAGGATGAAAGCCAGGGGTTTATTTTGTCAAGCTGTTATCACACAGCGATACAAAAAGCCAGTTAGATGCAAATAAAGGATTTTTGGTGTTTTGGGGTTTTTTTTCCCCCACCCGCCTTGGTTTTGGTGGGAGGAACTCGCGTCCCCAATTTGTGTCCCCTCCGGCTCCGGGGGCTCCCGCCACCACCAAGCCGGGTCTCATGGGATCACAGGGTGTGCTGAGCTGGGAGGGACCCACAAGGAGCACCTCAGCCCTGCGCAGGACACCCCAAACCCCCACCCTGTGCCCCAGAGGATCACCCAAACGCTCCTGGAGCTCTGGCAGGCTCGGTGCTGTGCCCACTGCCCTGCCTGGTGGTGTCCCCCCTAAAACCAGGGCTGATCCCCCTCCCCACACCCCGCAGAACACACTCACAGCCCTTTGTGGGAGAACTCTTACAGCTCACCCCACGCCCTGAGGGTTTCCTTTGCCCCTTTTCCTCCAGAAAGCCTTTGAGGGGGGGAGCAGAACTGGCCCTAAACCCCGGGGCAGGAGGTGACACAGCCCAGATGCAGCAGAGAATTTCCCTCGTGCTCTGACAGGAAGTGGCATCAGCTCCCGTAAGTGAGAAAATAACCTGAACATGACTCAAAATGAAGATTGTTTTTTAAAAAAAAAAAAATCCCTCACAGGGCTGTAAATGAGGGTGGGAGGAAATAGTGCTCCTAGGGCAGATCGCTGGAATGAGAACTAAATGGAGCTTTTAAAAGACTCTCCCTGCCTTGTGATATCCGCTGGCAGAAATCTGTCTATTAGGAACACTGAGTATCTAAAAGCACCAGGAAAATAAAGGTTGTAAAGTTCTCCTGGTGCCATATCTTGGCAAAGGTCACACCGAGGCTGTGGGTGCAGCTCAGCTCACCCTGGGAGCTCCCAGCAGCTCCTGTGCCTCAGTTCCCTCACACAGAGGACAGAGTTGTCCCCTCTGTGCATCTGGGGATGAGAAATTTTGAGCTGATTCAGGAGCATCATGCAACCTTTTTTTTTTTGTTTAAAGCCTGGCTGAATGTTGTCTCCACAGGGGCTGATGCCTCCCTGCATCTCAGCTGCT
>NW_020938651.1:0-15296 GCF_003984885.1 Neopelma chrysocephalum
AGGGACATGGGGACAGGGCAGGGACAGGAACACAGGGACAGGGACACGGGGACAGGGACACGGGGACGGGGACAGAGAGACAGGGACACACGGACAGGCACACACGGGGACCCATGGACGGATGGACACACCGGGATGGACACACAGGGACGGACGGACGGATGGAGAGACGGACGCAGCGGGACGGACACGGAGGGATGGACGGACGGACGGATGGACAGACGGACACGCAGTCCCCACGCCAGCCCGGGGCTGTGTTGATTTGCCCAAGCAGGAGTTTATTGGCCGGAGCAGGAGCCGCCGGGAGCCGGGGCCCCTCCGGACATTGTGCACGGCCCGGGGGGGCTGTGACGCCTTTTCCCGGAGCTCCTAAATCTCAAATCCCCCTTCCCGGGGTTCGCTCCACCGGCCCCGGGTCGGGACAGTGGCACGGAGCTGCCTCCAGGGCTGCTTCCAGCAGGACACAGAACGCGGCAGGGGGAGGAAGCCGAGCTGGGACCGTGGTCATCTCCACATCCCGGGGGTCGTTCCCCCATCCCGGGGGTCGTTCCCCCATCCTGGGGGTTGTTGCCCCATCCCGGGGGGTCGTTCCCCCATCCCGGGGGTCGTTTCCCCATCCAGAGGCTTGTCATCCCATCACACAGAGGGGTTCAGCTCCAAAGGTGGTGGTGGGGAAGTCACCCAGAGATTCCCCTGCCCCCCCACCTCCAGGCAGCGCTGGGAATGCAAATAAAGTTCTTTCCTTTGGGGGCTGAGGACAAATTCCCCCTCTCTGAGCTCACTCAGTTGCTTCTGGCCCATCCCAGTCCAACGGTGGCACCCGGGATGTGTCTGAGCTGGTCACCCGTGGGGACATGGCCCCTCCTGGCTGGGACTTGGGGTGTTCAATCCCACTGGCATCTCCCTTTGGAAGTGGGCAGGGGGCGAGTGCTGTGGGACTTAGGGTGGGAGCAGAGGATGGTCAGCGGTGCCCCGAGTCCAAAACCACCCCAAGTGCTTCTCCTTCCCAACAGCCCCACTGTCCAGGCGAAAAAAAGAAGGGATTTGAGGCAGCCCAGCCCCAAAACATCCATAAGGGGATAAATCGGTTTGCACAGACAGCAGGGAAAGCTGCTCCTGGTGGGGAAACCACACGGATCCGGGTCCATCCCTGCCAACCTGCAAACAAAGCAGGGCTTCCAGGAGCACGAAACCAAACCCAAGGTACAAAACTCCTGCCCGGGAGCTCGGGAAAAGCCAGGTTGGCTTCTCCCTTCTGCCCGTGGCTGGCTCAGCTCCTCGGGACACCCGAGTCAGGAGATCTCGTTGCCGAAGACCTCGAGCACGAGCGGCGTGAGCTGCATGCTGTGCTCGGGCTGGAAGGACAGGCAGCGGTACTGCCGCGAGTGCTCCTCGTTGAGGCTCCGCAGGTCCGCCAGCTTCTGGATCATCTTGGCGTAGAGCAGGCGGCTCCCCGGGGGCGGGTGCCGGCAGCGGATGTAGGTCTGCAGGATCTCCGAGAGCCTGTCCTGCAGGGATTCCACCAGCGAGGTGTCCTGCACGCCCGGGCGGTCTGGGGAACACCGGGGATCATGGGAGATGCCGAGTTGGAAGGGATCGCCAAGGGATCGTCCAGTCCGACCCTCAACCATCCCCAGGAGTCACCCCGTGTGCCCCGGAGGAGCATCCAAATGCTCCTGGAGATCTGTGCCCGCTGCCCTGGGGAGCCTGGTCAGTGCCCAGCCACCCTTGGGGGAAAGAACCTTTCCCTGGGGTCCAACCTGACCCTGCCCTGGCACAGCTCCAGGACATCCCAGAATCCCAGAATCTGCCCACTTGGAAGAGACCCACCAGGACCACCCAGTCCAACCCTGTGCCCTGCACAGGACACCCCAAAATCCCACCCTGTGCCCCAAAGGATCACCCAAACACCCCTTGAGCTCTGGCAGCCTTGGCAAACCACCAACCCACCCACCCTCGGGGGGAAGAACCTTTCCCCAGGGTCCAACCTGACCCTGCCCTGGCACAGCTCCAGAACATTCCCTAGGGTCCAACCTGACCCTGCCCTGGCACAGCTCCAGAACATTCCCTGGGTCCTGTCCCTGGTCCACCCAGAGCAGAGCTCAGTCCCTGCCCCTCCTCTGCCTCTCCATGGATATTGAAGACCCCAGTGAGGTCTCCCCTCAGTCTCCTCTTCTCCAGCTGGACACACCAAGTGCCCTCAGCCCCTCAAGGTCCTTCTCCACCTTCGTTACCCTCCTTTGGATGCTCCAACAGCTCAATATCTTCCCTATACTGCGGTGCCCAAAACCACCCCCCATATTCGGAATGACTCCCACCCTTTTCTCTGAGGACACACCAACCCCTGGCCAGGTCCTACCTGGGGACAGGATGCAGATGGCCATGAGGAGCACGTGCTCTTCCTCATGAAGGTTCAGCTTCTTCAAGCCAACCTGGAATTTCACGAGCGGCTCCAGCAGGTCCATGCTGTGGCCAGCTGGGAAGAGAACGGACCTTTAGCACGGCTGGCTCTGGAAGAGGATCTCCCATGCAGATTTAAGGTCCTGCTCTGCCACCTGCACCCTCTGTTCTTAACGTTGGCCCTCAAATCCTTGAGTGGAAGAGGTTCAGGGCACAGTCCAGCACCTTTCCTGATGGGTGCAGAGGGAATGGCTTTCCAGGGAAAAACCCATGGGATTTCTGCGCCTGAACTTAAGGCTGGGACGAGATTCCTTAGCAGGGGAGGGTCTGGCAGCTTTACCTTGGGTGACGTCGCTGACCCTGTACTTGAAGTCGTTGCTGCCGCAGGTCCAGCTCATGTCCTCGAGGGTGAAGGACTGGTTGGAGCGCAGCATGATCACCTCGATGGCACTGGACTTCAGCAGGACAATCTGGTCCTCTGCTGACAGGTCCCTGCACCACAGGGAGGGGAGGTTGAGGTGAGACTTGTCCACGAGCAGAGGGACAGAAACCACCACCCCCATCAGGGTCCCATCGGTCACCCCATCCCTGGGGCAGCCCAGCTCTTCCCTCCCCACGGTTTCTGTGTCAGGAGTTCCTCCAGGTGCATTTGTCCATGCCCTGGGCACCAGCCTGGAGTGAAACAGGATCTGAGGGCCCTTCACAAACCCCTCAGGGTGCAGCAGCTCGAGTTGTTTCGTTGACAGAGTTTGGGTGAATTTTCCAGAGTTTGGAAAGAGAGGAGAGGAGAACCACAGGAAGGAGGAGAGACAGAAAACATCAAAGTAGGAACAGACCTGGGAAGGGGACAGAGCCGAGGGACAGCTGTGAAGGGGAAGCAGAGAACATGATCTGGCTGTGGAGGGTAGGACAGGATTCCCAAGAGTGGAAAACCGCCTTGGACACCAGATCTGGGAGCAAACGTCTCACCTGAATCCCGGGATCATTTTGGCAAAGCCGATCACCTTCTGGATGCTGTAGCTGACCAGGTCAGCCAGGTGTGGGAGCATGGAGAGCTGGGAGAACTCGATGTTCATGGAGGAGCTCTCGTCACTCTCCTCGGAGAGGACCAGGTTGGAAAACATCCGGGGCTCCACGGACTCTGGAGAGAGGGAGACGCTCAGGGCGTGATGGTGCAACACCCCCAGGAGGGTTTTACAGCTAAATGAGCCCCCACAGGAGGTAAAACAAGGCTCTGAAGTGTCAGGTTTAGGTCAAGCTACTGCATTTCTCCCCCTGTCACTCCCGGGGAAGCAAGTGTGGTACCTGGGAATGTGTTGAAGGCATCGGAGCCGAAGAGATCAGTGGAATCCTCCTCCGACAGGTCCTGGGTGAGGAGAGAGGAGGACTTTGTTGCCCCCCCGTTGGGGGGGTGGCTTCTCACGGGGGGCTGGAAGAGAAGGGCAGGGCGTGAGGAACAGGGCTGGGAAGGGGATGTGTGGTGGTTGTTCCCCATGAGCACCGAGGGCTCCGCAGGGGGATTTTTAACTCCTCTCTGAGGGGTGAGAGGGGTTTGGAACATCTTGGGGGTGCCCACGGGGGCGGGGGCGGCCCGGCCGTACCCGGAACTTGGAGAAGTCGGCGTAGGTGGGGTCGTAGGTTTTGCGATGGGCCTCGAGCAGGATGTCGATGACCCTCTGCTGCTCCTCCGAGAGCTTGGGCTTCAGGCTCTCCTTGAGCGCCTCCTCCTCCTTGCGCTTCAGGATCATCTCCCGCTTCCTCTGCACCTCCTCGTCCGTCAGGATGACTGTGGGGCAGGGGAAGGGGCAGAAACAGGGACTGCAGCAACCCCAGGCTGCGGCAGAGAGTGTCCCCATGGCCTGGATAATCAGTCATTGAACCCGCATCGACCCCACCCCGCTGTCACCTCGGCTGCCGGGTCACGGCTTCCCGCTGTGCCCGGCAGTTTATGGTGCTTTTAGGCAAGGGCTGGGTGAGATAAGGCCACATGAGCACTGCCACACGCCCGCTCTGCTCCCTTGCTGTTTGCTCTGTGCTTTCCAGGTGACCGAAATCCTGATCCCGCCAGACTCGGGTCAGTGGGTTCACCCAGCTCCAGTGCCCAACGCGGCTCCGCTCCGCCCCAGCTGCCACCCTGGGTATCCAGCAGCACTTCTGCAGCATCCCCAGGGGAGTTCTAACCTTATGTTTAAGCTAAGGGCACACATAAACACCCCCCACTCCCAGGGGTGGGTATTTATGGCTTGTGTTAGGGGTGATGGCTCTCGGAAGCAGCCAGGGGTTGGTGATACACTAGGATTGTCCCCTTTATTTAGGGAAGGGGAGCAGCCACAGACAATCTGGGCTCAAATTTTAACTTTATAAAAAAGAGCTTGGAGATGCCAATGGCTTGAGAGGGCTGAAAGAGAAGAAAAGCACAAGGGAGCTGCACAGATCTCTTGGGTTCAACCTCCATCCCTGTAGCCGCGTCACCCGCTCCCGAAAGCGCTTGGTAACACACATCCACCTAAAAATAGCAATTCCCCTTCCTCAGGCTGTTATTAGCCCTTTCACCAGGGCATTACAGAAAACCCCAAGCGTGTTATCTGATGCCGAGGTGGCTGAGCCTGCCCTGCGTGAGGAGATTTGACTCTGGGCGAGTCGAGGTGGAATTTGGGCCGAGAGGTTGGCGAAGGGCGGGGAGGGAGCTGCAGCCGTGGGGCTCCAGGCAAGGAGCTGTTTGCTGTCCCTGCTCCTTTAGCCAGCGGCGTTTTTCCAATCCCTTTTCAGACTTGCACAACCTCAGAGGGCACCAGAAGGTCTCGGAGAGACGGGAATGAGCAGATAGAGCTGAGAGGTCGCCTCGGCCGCGGGCGCGTTACGGCGGCTCCGCGGGGCACGGCGCGACTGCTCGGGGAGAAAAATCGAGAGTTTTGCCATCCCCCCTCCCAGTTCTTCGTACAAAAGCATCAGATCCATGTGGGCACTGCATGCAAGGGGAGAAACTGGTGGGGGAAGCCACGTGTGGGGCTGAGGAGGAGGATGGGGCAAAGGCGAGTGCTCGGCTGTGGCCGCGGTGCTGGAAGTGTCCCAAGGATTGGGGCCTCGGAGGGGATTCCTGCAGGTTACACCAGGCAAATTTGGGATCCTGCAAGGACTAGATGACCTTTATTGGTCTCTCCCAACCCAAACTATGATCCCAGGAACATTAGGAGGCATCCACAGAGTGGAATGGAAAGATAAGGATGTTTCTGTGCTGGGGTGAGACTGCCAGGGAAGTCAGCTTGGGATTTCCCACCCTCTTTTAGGGAATGCAGCCCTCAACCAGGCTGGCAACAGTCTGGCAGTGGCATTTCTCAGCCTGGCAGGAGCTGTTTCTGGTGATGAGGAGCAAACCTGAAATGCTCCATGCCAGAGGAACCAGCTTTCCCACAGGAGCAGGGATAACATGGATGAGGGATGTCAGCGCAGTGACCCCCCCACACTGCTTTATAAAGTGCTGGGGAAAAGGATTCGATGCTTATTTGGACTCACAGGAGGATGGGAGTGGGAATACAGGGCTGGGAAGGGCTCAACACCTGCACTGAGGTCCCAGCTCCCATCCCAGCTCCGAGCTTTCCAAGAGCCATCCAGCCACAGACTCCTGGCACAGCCGGCGCCGTGGCTGAGCCTCTGTGGGCTGCCCTGACCCCAAATCCGTGTGGAGGCCGAGATAACATCTGCCCATCACATCCAGCCAGACACTGGCCCTCTGTGGAGACGCCACAAGGCAGCAGGGAAAGCCACGGCCAACACCGCTGGGATTGTGGAGCACGAGGATACAGGGATACAGGGTGAGGATCCAACTCTGCACCCCTGGCCAAAACCAGGGGCTTGGAAGTGCTGCAGGACGGGGTGGGTGGGGGGGAGCAGCACAAAGGCTCCATCAAGCAGGAAAGAGCAGCCAAATATAAAAGAAAAAGGAAGTTTAGGAAACATCTGGGAGTGCCAGAGTCTGGCAGCAGCTCCCAGGCTCAGGAATAACACATCCCATGCTTAGAGCAGCAGGGATGTCTTGGCTTTGAGGGCCACCACCTCTTTGAGAAGTGGAGGAGAGCAGGAGAGGTTGTGTCCCTCCCTGCTCACCCTCACCCTACACAACCATAACCCTTCCTGCTCCCCTGAGCATCTGGGGAAATTCCAGGGAAATTCCTTCCCATTTCTGCTCCTCTCCCTGGCTGTGAGATGCTGGTTTGGTTCTGTTTTTGTGATCCTCCCCTCTGGGGATTTTCAGCCCTGAGATCATAAATCAAACCTCATGGGGAGGGCGCTGAGCACCAGCTGCTCAGGACTCCAGCCACATCCCAGCAAGCCTTTTCCTTGGAAAAGGGATAAGGGGTGCTGAGGGTTGAGTGGCACCACCTTCTCTGGAGAACACGTGAAGACTGAGAACACAGGAGCTGTTAAAGGCTGGGGGAGAAGGGGCAGAGACACTGGGAGGTGAATTCCCTGAGGGAGCCCATGCTGTGGATCCAACCCCCGAGGGATGGGTGTCCCTTCCTCAGCTCCAGGAAAAAGGGCAGTTTTGCAGGGAAGGAGTAATTCCCCCCCTCCCATTTTCTGGCCACCTAAAGCAGTGGCACAGCAGGTGGGATAGTCCAGCCCCAGCCCCTCAGCCCTGCTTTACAGCCCACTCATGCCAAGCGTCATCCCAGGAAAAAGCAGCAGGAAGGGAACAGGGCAGCCAGAGGCATCCCCAGGCTGGAGACCTGCCTTCCAGAGCCACAGGGACATTCCCAAACACAAACAACAGCCTTGTGGAAGACACCAACCCCCTCAAAAGCTTCAAGATGCCTTATTCCATCTAAAAATAACAGCAGTCTCCGGTGGCAAAGTCCATGGAAGGTTATTTTTAGTCCCGGGGGGTTGGTTTTGGTTAATCCAGTCACGGTTTGCTAACGGGGTCACTTACACGTTAACTCCCGTGGAGAACATGCCCGTCCCTGGCACCTGGAGCAAACAGCTTGGCATCTCTGCCCAGGCACTCTCCAGCCTGCCCTGAGTAATTAGTACAGGTCAAAACATCTCCCTCATTAGCTCGGAATGAGCCCCAAAGGAGCCGTGCGACCGGGTGGGCACCTTGTGCTCCCCAAAACACGGGGGTAGACAGTGCCCTGTGTGGCCTTTCTCTCCCTCTAGTTTAAAAGGATAATATCCAGGGATTTTTCTCTTCATCAGGGATCTTTAGGACCGTGGGATGTTTAGGTGTTGCTTCCCTGCAAACCCCTCCACGTTCCAATTTCCCCAAACCGCTCTGATTTCCCCGGAGAACCCAGAGGCTTTTGGTGGCACTGTTTGTTCCCTGCTCCCCACACGAGGCAAGGAGCACCCCTTCCATTTTCCAGGCTCCCAGGTCCATGGACACCCCTGCCCACGGTCTCCCAGCAGGAGCTGTTGTTGGGTTTGAACACCCCATGACCACCAACCTCCTCCCCAGGAGCCGGGCCGTGGAGAGCTCGTGCGACGTAGGAGGGAGCACGTCAAACACATTTTATTTTTAAAAGCTGCTTATCCATAAATACAGCCGAGGAAAATAAATATTTGGGCAACATTAGCGTGTTTGGATTGGGTTAAAAACTACTTTGCTTCCCTCTGCTGTTTACTTAAGTCTCTGCTGTGCACGTGGCTGGAGGGACCCACATGGCAGGGCCCAAAAAAAAACCAGCCCAGAGCTACAGAGGAGGAAAACACAACCCAGCTCTGTTGGAAAGGATAGAACTTTCTAATAATTTTAGTTAATGGTTTTAATTATCTTCTAATTCATTGTTTTAATTAATCATAACCAATAGATATTAATTATGCTGTTCTTAAATTACTCTTAGTCAGCATTCAGCAAAGTTGTCCTAAGGTGCTTTTGAGGGAACACAGCTCGGGAGAATTAAGTTTTAATTGAAGTTAATTAAAGTCTTAATTGAAATTAAGGTTTTGATAAACTAACTCTGATTTGCTTCGACCTACAAAGCCTGGGAGGGAAAGATGGATTGTTGAAGTTGGACACCTGGAATGCAGAATTTATGGACCACAAGGACATCTCACAGAAAGCAGAAGATAAAGAAGAGGCCAACAAAGACTCAGCCTTTGTGTTGGAAAGTCCCTACCGATGGAAAAAAGATACTAAAATGACTAAAAGTATGGACTAATTAACATAAAGAGTGAGAAATCAATAACCAATAGGTAGAACACTAATTAGTGAAAGAGAACTATGTAATTCAGAACCAATGAACATTAATTTCTTTGCTCAGACACAGGACACAAAGGGTAAGGAAAAACACACGCCCACTGGAATTTGCAGGACTGCCCCTCTGAAAGAGAACTGATGGGGGAAAATAACCACAAATATCAGCCTCAAAAATACCTATTTTCTGCTCCGAGCAGAGAGGATACAGGAAACATTCTGCCCAAATCCAAAACACGCAGAAAAATGTCTTTATGTAGCAACCGATAAAAACATCGATATATTTTAGGCATGGATATAATCTTCAGGTGTCAGGAGGTGTTTTTTTCTATCTAAACCCCACAATCAAATCCCAACTCATGCCTAAAATTTAACCAGCAAATTTACCATCACCCTCTGGAGTGCAGAGAGAGGCCCTCAGCCACGACCCAAGGAATTCAAGACGCAACAGAATCAACCAGCGTGCCCAGGCATCCACCACAAACCTCCCTGGACACTCTCACAAAAAGCTGATGCCCCTGGAGAGCCGGGAAAAGCCGCTTGGCCTCGGGAAAAAGCAGCTCCTGGATCACCCCAGTGCCCACGGGGATCGTTAAACGAGCTCCTCTCAGATGATTAACCCACCACATCCGCTGCCCTTTGAGTCCTGGGAGGGTGTCCAGGTTTTGTGCTGCCCTTCCCACCTCCTGGGGATGGAGAGGGAGCTGGGCATGGCCCAGCTGGGGCTGGGATGTGCCCCGGGGTCGTACTCACACTCCTTCATCATGCCGATGTCCACGCAGCGCTTGAGCCGGCACGCCTGGCAGTGCCGCCGGTTGTCCTTGGTGATCTTGCAGTCCCCGTTGAAGGGGCAGGTGAACATGGCCTTCCTCTTCATGCTCCTCCTGGGGAGGGGCAGAAAAACACCCAGTCAGCCCCGGTTTGGCTCTCCAAGAGGCTGCTCCAAACCTCGGGAGGAGACGGGAGGACGAACGCAGCTCCCGGAGGACAAAATGCTGCCAAGGAGGTGTTGGGGGTGTCTCTGACCTGGCTGTGTTCAGCTGGAGAAGGTCAAGAGAAGACCCTGAGATGAACTCAGCTGGTTAGAACCCAGTGCTAACAACACCAAAGGTGTGGGGTCAACCCCCTCACGGGCCATTCCCTTAAAATCCGGACTCGATGGTTCTTGTGGGGCCCGTCCAGCTGGGAATATTCTGGGATTCTGTGAAGTTGGAGAGGCTGCACCTGGTTGGGTGCATCTACAGCTTTGAGTTAGAAGTTCAGGCACTGCTGGACAGTGTGGAGAAGGAGAACTTACAAGGACACAGCCAAGAGGTTCAACCACAGGTTAATCCCAGAATGGTTTGGGTGGGAAGGGACCTTAAAGCCCATCTTGTTCCAGCAGGGACACCTTCCACTAGACCAGGTTGCTCCAAGCCCTGTCCAACCTGGCAGGTAAAGCAGCTTTCTGGATCTGAACAGGTATTTTGAAGGCCATGAGATGGGTGGAAGGATTGCAGAGAAACACCCCCAGCAACAAAAGAAAGCAGAGTGGGGGCCGTGTTATTAAACATTTACCCACCTTCAAGCCTGGCTTTGCTGGAATAACTGGCTGGAGCACATGTTTGTGTGTGCAGGAGAAAGAAATCTCACTGCAGGATACAAGAGAAACAACACTTAAAATAACAAGCCTCTCTTCCACCAAAACCACACTGTGCCATGTTCACCCACCGCTGCAATCGGGGCTGTAAATCTTCCAAGGACAAAGGGTCAAAGAGGCAAAGCCAAAAAATCTTCCAAGGCAAAGGGTCAAAGGGTCAGAGCCAGAACCTTCCAAGGCAAAGGGGCAAAGCCAGAGCTCCCAGGAGGGCCTTTCAGCAGGGTGAGAGGCTCTAAAATGGCATTTTCTAGGTGGAGCTGAGCTGCTCCATGCAAAGGGCAGTTTCTCTGTTGCCTCTGGAGATGTCACTTTGCCTTGGATAAAGTTCCTCGGTGATCAAAGCTCCTCTCTCCGTTTGGGAAGGTTTCTAAAGGTGCCTGGGTTTAAATGAGGTGATTTGGAACGGAGGCAAACCAAGCCCTGGGTGCTGCCAGGCTGCAAAGGCAAAGTGGGGATGTTCCCAGGGGAAGAACAGGACGGAGATGCAGCTCCAGGAGAGCTGGAGAGACTTTGGACAAGGGCCTGGAGGGACAGGACAAGGGGGAATGGCTTCCCACTGCCAGAGGGCAGCGTTAGATGGGATATTGGGAAAGAAATTCCTCCCTGTGAGGGGGGGGAGGCCCTGGAATAGATTTCCCAAAGGATGCCCCATCCCTGGAGGTGTCCAAGGCCAGGTTGGACAGGGCTTGGAGCAAGCTGGGATGGTGGAAGGTGTCCCTGGCCACGGCAGAGGGGTGGGATGAGATGAGTTTTGAGTTCCTTCCCATCCCAAACCGCTCTGGGATTCCATGAATCCCTAAATCTGCCACCAAGTCAACGCTGAGTTCAGCACGAGGATGAGGAGTCTCCTGCCACAAAGAGCCCCTCTTGGAGCACTAAAACCCCTCTGCAAGACTGAGCTGACAGGGCACAACCCCTGCATCAAAGGGGAGGCACCAAGGGGGTGACACTGAGGGTGACACTGAGGGGCTCCCCCAGCCCTGACCAGCCCCATGCAGGGAGAGTATAAATATAAATATAAATATGAATAAATATAAAATATGTCCTCGGGCTGCAGAGCCAGCAGCATGTAATTAGAGGCTATTTTAGAAAGGGAGATGTCGACAAAGAAACTTTGCTCTCCCTTTACCTGACATGAATAAATGCTTGCAGGAAAATTAATAGAGGAGAGAGGGCTGGCAGAGCCCTCCCTGACCCACCTCACGCCACGAAATCCCCGTTTCACCCAGCCACTGGCTCTCAATTTGGCAAACTTCAGCTTTTCCCCGGGGTTTCCCCTTTTTCCAAGATCAGCAGGACATCTGCTGCCCCAAGGACGGGGACAAACACGGCCCAGCTGGAGGGCAAGTCAGGATTTGGAGCTGAACGCCCTAAAAATCACCCACTTTGAGTGAAATAACTTGTGTCTATGAGCCTTTGGGACCAGCAGGCAGCTCATCTTTTCCCCCACAGCCCAGGGCAAGGCCGGGGAATGCACAAACAAGCCGGAGAAACACGAGGCCCTCGGGCAGGGAAAGATGTGCCGCGTCCAAGGGCAAGCCAACATTATGGGTTTGGAATGAAAATTGCAGTTTACGCGAGCCCAGGGCACAGGAGCTGCTTTGCTGCCCCTCCAAGGTCCCGGCTGGTGGCTCCCAGGGGCCCCCAGTGACACCAGTAGGGCCGGGGAGGGGCTGCCGGTCCCGCAGCGGGAGCTCACCACGTCTGGCTCCCGTGTGTGTTTTTATAAAGCTCCAGAACCGGCCATTTCGAGGCTCGTTTCAGAATCCCAGGCTGCTAAAAATAACGAGGCTCCCTCCCTGCTCCACGCCAGCCCGAGGGTGGGAGCCAAGACACCCGGGGCCGAGGGGTTGGCAGAGCTCCCAGGTTGTGGGGGCTGCTCCTGGGGGTGGGAGATGGGGACAGAGCTCCCAATGTCACCCCTCGGTGCTGCTGAGGGCAGGGGGACTCCCTGGAGCTCTCGGGATGCCCCACCTTGGGGGCAGAAAGTGGGGAAAACCTGCAAGGAGGAACCAGGGAAGCCGCGGAAGCCTCAGCCAAGGGGCTGTGGAATAAATCCCTCTGGCTCAGGTGCTGCTTCAGAGCTCCTGAGCAAACAGCAGAGCCCAATAAAAGGTCCCTGTTGCCCTTGGCATCATCAGTCAACTGGACTTTGAAGCCAGCAGAGCCGACAGCCTGTTTGTGCCCCGGGCTACGTGCGCCCGGAGGTGCCAATAAAGTCCTAATTAACGGGGTCATTAAACCCAGGACCTCCTGGGGGACTTTGAGCAGGGGGAAATCGTGTCCCAGGTACGTCCCCAAGGCAGGTGAGAGCCACCAGGGGGGTCCTGCAGCAGTTCTGCTGCCGCCCCCACGAGCCAAGGCTCAGGTCGTGTCCCTCCACCACCCGCACGAGGCTCCAGGAGCAGCAGGATCGGTCCCAGCCCGGCCCAGGGAGGGACAGAGTCACCTCACAGGCAGAGTTCACCCAGCAAAAGCTGGGAGACAGCCCCTGGATTCAATATTCCCATGATATTCCCAGCTGCTCGCCCTCTTCCAGCCCTGGGAGTGCCCAAAAATCCATAGCAGGGCAGAGATTTTCTCAAAGATCTGCGAGCTGGGAGTTGAAAATCAGCGAGTGGACACAGTGTGTTATAAACCCCGAGGTGGCAAAGGGAGGCACAGCTTCCCCCAGGGCAGTTTTAGTGCCCAGGCTCTCCCAGCAGCAGAAAGCACTTCAATGCTGTGGCAGCAGCAAGAATTAATTAATTCAGGGGTTGAAAAAGGCGGGTAAAGGTGCCAGTGTAAACAAGAGGGGAACACACCAAGACCTGGCCTGGGGAGAGCGTGCCTGGAAAGCAAGATTAAAAAGCAGCAAGAGCCTTAAATTGAAAATAAAGGCTTTGATTGGGGCATGAAGGGCTGGCTAGGGAGGAGAGCTTCTCACACAATGGTGTCTGCTCAGAAATACTGTCCCAGGTGAGGGTCCTGCACGATTCCAGGGGTGTGACAACAGAGATGGGGCTCAGGGGGGTGCAAGAGCCACGTCACACTCAGGAAAGGGGCACTGGCCATTCCAGGGACCAAAAGCCAGCCTGTTGTCACCACAGGGATGGGGAAGGTGGCAGGGAGACCAGAGCAGAGCAGGGGAGAGCACCTGAGAGAAGAGTTTAGCAGCAGGAATTGGGGAAAGTGTCGTGGTGACTTGGCTGGTGACTTCAGAGCCACCGTGGCTGAGAACAGGTCACGGAAAACTGTGGCCTGTGAAAACCCCCAGATTTCTGCCAGAGGAGGAGTTATGGCTTTGTTGCAGAAGTTCAAGCCCTGCAAGAGCCCAGCTCAAAGGTGTAAACTGGGCCTTGCTGGTGCAGAACACTTGAGCAAGGCTCTTCCCAGCCCATCCCACGCCATCATCATCATCATCATCATCACGTGCCTTCATTTCACCAGCAATTAGTCATTCTCTCACTTGATGCAAGTGCCCTGGACTGCCATGAGGATGGGTCAGTCCTGGAGCATCGCTGGGACAGGGCTCAAACTGAGCCTTCCCCAAAATGCTGCCTCCCCTCAGCCTCCTCTTCTCCAGCTGAACACACCGAGTGCCCTCAGCCCCTCCCCTCAGGGCCCTTCCCCACCCTCGTGGCCTCCTTTGGATGCTCTTTAATGCCTTAAAATCTTACATTTTGGTGCCCCAAACACCCCAACGTGGCGGGTGCAGAGCAGGACAATCCCCTCCTCACCCGGCGATGCCCCCCCAGGCAGGACACGCTTGGCCCTCCTGGCTGCCAGGGCACCCCCAGGCCCTGGCACCGCTTTCCAGCGCCTCATTCCCGGTTCCTGCTCACCTGAAGAAGCCCTTGCAGCCCTCGCAGGTCATGGCATTGAAGTGGAAGCCGGTGGCCCTGTCCCCGCAGACGCCGCAGATCCGCGGCACGTTGCGGTCGCCGTCGCCGGAGGGGTCGGGCAGGGACGTGCTGGCAGCCCCGGGCTCCATGTCTGGGGGGGATCAAAGCCAGGGGTTTATTTTGTCAAGCTGTTATCACGGCGATACAAAAAGCCAGTTAGATGCAAATAAAGGATTTTTGGTGTTTTGGGGTTTTTTTTCCCCCACCCGCCTTGGTTTTGGCGGGAGGAACTCGCGTCCCCAATTTGTGTCCCCTCTGGCTCCGGGGGCTCCCACCACCACCAAGCCGGGTCTCATGGGATCACAAGGTGTGCTGAGCTGGGAGGGACCCACAAGGAGCACCTCAGCCCTGCGCAGGACACCCCAAACCCCCACCCTGTGCCCCAGAGGATCACCCAAACGCTCCTGGAGCTCTGGCAGGCTCAGTGCTGTGCCCACTGCCCTGCCTGGTGGTGTCCCCCCTAAAACCAGGGCTGATCCCCCTCCCCACACCCCGCAGAACACACTCACAGCCCTTTGTGGGAGAACTCCTACAGCTCACCCCACACCCTGAGGGTTTCCTTTGCCCCTTTTCCTTCAGAAAGCCTTGAGCAGAGCAGAACTGGCCCTAAACCCCAGGGCAGGAGGTGACACAGCCCAGATGCAGCAGAGAATTTCCCTTGTGCTCTGACAGGAAGTGGCATCAGCTCCCGTAAGTGAGAAAATAACCTGAACATGACTCAAAATGAAGATTGTTTTTTAAAAAAAAAAAATCCCTCACAGGGCTGTAAATCAGGGTGGGAGGAAATAGTGTTCCTAGGGCAGATCGCTGGAATGAGAACTAAATGGAGCTTTTAAAAGACTCTCCCTGCCTTGTGATATCCGCTGGCAGAAATCTGTCTATTAGGAACACTGAGTATCTAAAAGCACCAGGAAAATAAAGGTTGTAAAGTTCTCCTGGTGCCATATCTTGGCAAAGGTCACACCGAGGCTGTGGGTGCAGCTCAGCTCACCCTGGGAGCTCCCAGCAGCTCCTGTGCCTCAGTTTCCCCACACAGAGGACGGAGTTGTCCCCTCTGTGCATCTGGGGATGAGAAATTTTGAGCTGATTCAGGAGCATCATGCAACCTTTTTTTTTTTGTTTAAAGCCTGGCTGAATGTTGTCTCCACAGGGGCTGATGCCTCCCTGCATCTCAGCTGCT
>NW_020938652.1:0-8483 GCF_003984885.1 Neopelma chrysocephalum
CTCTGTGCCAAGTGCAATTCCCACATGGATGACGGGGCTGCTTCGACCCATCTCCAGCTTCTTGGGAAATGTTACTCAGCCCCAGGATGGAAGTGACGTCGGAGCGCGGGAGGAGAGACAGGGGAGTTTCCCTCCACCCCCGGCAAAGGTTGCTCAGTCATTAAACCCGACATTTAAGCCTTCACTTCTTGGAAGTGAAGCAGAATAATTAAGTGTTCGAAGGGCTCAGCTCTTCCCAGCAGCACCAGAGAGGCCAAACCAGTTTCGGGGCTGCTGAGAGTGAAGTCTCAGCCACCCCATTGTCGCCCCAGCAAAGCCCCACACGGGGCTGGAAGGACCAGGCTGGGGGCTGAAATCCCAGTGAAGCCTGTGAAATCCCAGTGAAGCCTGTGAAATCCCAGTAAACACTGTGAAATCCCAGTAAAAGCTGTGAAATGCCAGCAAACCCTCCCCATGTGCTGCCTCAGGCTCTGCGGGAGAGGCTGCTCGCTCCCAGGGAGGGTTTTGTGCTCCCCCGGCTCACACTCAATTAACACCACGCAGCCAAAACAACACGATGCTCCTCAGCCTCTCAGCGCCTCTGGCAACGAATTTAAAAAAAAAACTAACAAAAAAAAACCAAAAAGGAAAAGCTTTTTTCCCAGTCCAAACGGGCCCATTCATAAGACGCAGCTGCGGCACTCGAGGAACCCTTTTCCCCCTTACAAAAGACAATTAAACCATTTCCTCCTGGAGCTCCCCGGAGCCCTGTTATTGAGCTGCTTTCCATGAGGTTTGTTAGGCAGCAGACTGACAGCTTTCTGGGAAGTGGGAGCTCCCACAGCAGCTCAGCACCAGCCTGTGCAGGGGAAGCTCCTCGGGTTTCCACATCCCTCTGCCACCCCTCACCTCTGCTCCTAGGCTGGAAGAAACACTTTTTCATCCCTGCAAGACCTGGAGTGGCTGCAGCTCCTGGGAGCTGGGCAAGACCTGGCAAGGGCTGGTGGTGCCACGGGACCGGCAGGTTTTCGTTCCCTGACGCAAGTCAGCTCATGCCACCCCTTCCCCCGTGGATTTGATTAGGGGTGAAACCCTCCCCTCACGCCCCCAGACCACGGGCAGAGGCTGCTCCGTGCCAGGCACATCCCCACAGGCATGGAAAGGTGACAATTCCCACCCCCAGAGAGCCCAGACACTCCCAGCCTGCCCCAGTGTGACGACCAAAGGAGCCACAAATATCATTTTCAGGAAGGTCAGAAAGACTTAAAGAGAAAAAAAAATCCTTCTCCAAGGAACGGGAGCTAATCTCATTCCCTGGGAGGAATCAAGCACTTGGGGGCTCCCTAAATGTTCTGTGGGGTGGGAGTGAGCGAGCCTGGGGACACACTGAACCCGATTACAGCCACCAGTGCTCCCAGTTAATGTGGTTAGGAAGGAGCAGCCGCCGGAGCAGCCACAGCCCCCGGCAGCGAAGATCAAACAGCAGAGCAGACAGAGCAAGGTGTGCTCTGAGCCCTCTGAGACTCTCGTCGACCCCCTGAGACCCCCCAGCAGCACAGGGCCCCTTCACTGCCACCTCCAGAGTCTGGGAAACCAGAAGGGAAGAGAGGGACAGTCCCCAAATAGGCAGGTTTGGGTTTCCAGGATCATGGATGCAGTGATGCCACCCTTCCCGACTCCTCTGTAAAGGATGATTGGATATTTCCCTACAGATGATTAGATATTTCTGTACAGATGATTAGATACTGGGAAGAAATTCCTCCCTGGGAGGGTGGGGAGGCCTTGGCACAGGTTGCCCAGAGAAGCTGTGGCTGCCCCTGGATCCCTGGAAGAGTCCAAGGACAGGCTGGAGCCACCTGGGACAGTGGGAGGTGACCCTGCCCATGGCAGGGTTTGGAACAGGATGATTTTAAGGTCCCTTCCAAACCAAACCACTCCCTGATTCCATGAGCTGGTTTAGATGAGATATGAGGAAGAAATTCTTCCCTGTGAGGATGGTGAGGGGATGGGATGGATTTCTCAGAGGAAGCCCCATCCCTGGAACTGTTCAAGGCCGGGTCGAAGCAACCTGATCTAGTGAAAGTTGCTCCCTGCCCACGGCAGGGGGGTGGGACTGGGTGGTCTTTAAGGTCCCTCCCTACCCAAACTACTCTCCAAGAGGTGTCAGAGCCACCAGGAGACCCTGCAGGAGCTGCAGCCCCTGCAAACACACCCAGCCTCCCCCATCCAAAGGCGCAGGGACTCGTCCCCCCGCAAACACACCTGGGGCAGGTGGGTGTGCTGCTCCCTCTCCAAGACAGGAGCTGGGGGCTGGAGTCCAGGCACAAATTCCAGCCAACCTGGATGGGAAAAGCCTGTTCAACGACCTGGGAGAGGGGCCAAGGGAGCTGGGGCACGGCAGGGACACAAGGGCTGGATGGGACGAGCGTCGCGGGGCGAACCCTCGGCGCCTTCGCCGGGCAGAAAAACCACCCGGCCCTTTACAAGCCCTTTACAAGCCCTTCTCTGCCACATTAGCAAAAGAACTCTGTAAGATCTCACATCACAATTAGGCAACAAACCCTTACGTGTGCAGGTAAAAAGCAGAAAATATTTGCAAGTGCTGTTGCCCCGACTGGAAGGAATGAAGTAAACAGATTTGCAGATTACGGCGCGGGCACCGCTTCAAAAATGCCTCCAACCTGACTCCTCGCTGGCACCACATTTGTCACTCAAACCACAGAAATCAGACAGAGCCCTCACTGCTTGAGCCCCCCCGACCTGTGAGCCACGGGAGGCCCCACTGGCAGCCTGCTTGGATTGCTGTGACAAGGGATTTTTTACGGGAGTGACGCGTCCTTTGTCAAACTCTCCCTCGACAAATAAATGAAAGCAACTTTTCACGCAGCAGCAACGTTGACAGGGGGCTGGCAGAGCTTCCCTTGGTGCATCTTTGCAGTGTTGGGGCTGGTTTTGGTTGCCCATGGGAATTGGGAAAGGGGAAATTCAGCCCCAGCCCGGCTCGGGCTCTGCCCTCATTCCGCCCCGCGAACCTCATCCGTGCACACACATCCTCCCTGGACCAACTTGATGCAAGAGCTTGCAGACACTGGGGCAGGTCTCGAGACCTTTTGCCAAGCAGGATGAGCAAGCCTGGCACACCCCAGCCCGAGCAGAGGCCACTGGCACCGATAAGAGCAACAACCCAGGGGAGTCTCAGTTGCGGCATCGTGGGAGCGCCCACAGACCCCTGGCCCTGCCCCGGGGAGCAAACACAGCCCAGGAGACAAGAGCCAGCCTGAAACACGGCCAGTTCCAACGCTGGTGAGGGACCTGTGGGCACCACAGCATGGGAACTGGGGAGAAACCAGCACTGGGAAGGGTGGAGCATCCTCCGGTGTGGAGTCACCGTGGGCTCCGTCAGGATTTTGGGTTTCCTGAGGGGGCTTTTCAGCAGAGATCCTGACTGGGGGCTCTTCCTCCCTGGGTGAACCCCCCTCTGCAGGGCAAATGGCACAAAGCTGGGTTGGTTTGGATATTAGGAGAAGGTTTTTCACCCAGAGGGGTGAGGAACATCCACGCTGGGCACGGAACAGGGTCCCCAGGGCAGTGGTCATGGCCTCAAGGCTGCAAGAGCTCAGGGAGCATTTGGACAATGCTCTCAGGCACAGGGTGGGATTTGGGGGCTGTTCTGTGCAAGCCAGGAGTTGGACTCCATGATCCTTGTGGGGGCCCCTTCCAACTCTGGATATTCTGGGATGATCCTTCAGAACCAGCTCCCAGACAATCCCTGACCACGAACAAGGCCCTAAAACTGCCCCTTGACACCCCCACGGAGCAAAAAGGGGCTGCTGCATTTCAACCTTCCACGTTCTGCTGCTCCAGAGGCAGAGCCAGGAAAACCAGGAGAGGGAAGGGTGAAGGTTTGCCAAGTGATGGAGCAAAGAGCAGGGCAGATCAAACGTGCCCGTGCCAGGGCACCCCGGGATGGGGACAACACGGGGAAAAACCAGCCTGGCAACTCGTGAGCTCCCAGCCCTGGCAGAGCTGAGCTCAAGCACAGAAGGGATGGGGGTCCCACGTGTTGGATGAGGCCAGCCACGGGATTTGGGCTCCAGAGACCCCGTTATCCTCTCTATTCCAGCCGTCCCCCGGGGGCTGGTGCTTCACACAAGTCAAATTTAACTGTTGGATTGACATCCCCTCTGTGCCTCAAACAGGATGGGGCACAGCCCACCACCCCACTGCACACACCCTGGGGGAGGACACCCCAACTAACCACACAGGCTCCTGCTTTTCCAGGGATTCTCCCAGCAAAGATCCCTGCCTGCAACCCCACAGCCTCTCCACCGAGCCAAGAGGCCCCGTGCCTTCCAGTCCATGAGCCACGGACACACAACAACCCTTTCCCAACGCATTAAGGCTGAACAACAGCCTAAAAAGTAGCCAGGGATCCCTGGGGAAGGCCACGGGTGGCTCATTTCCTGAGCAGCCGCGGGAGGATGTTGGTCACCAAAGCCGTGGCTGGTTCCCTTCCACTCGGAAGCTGCTGCGTGTGTTTGTGGTTTCAGGGAAAAAGGCAGCTGGGAGATGTTAGGCTGGACTAACTCAGCAGAGCTGCTTTTACAGCCAGAGTTCCACACTCTGGGACAACAGCCCGCTGCACTGGTGTCCGTGTGTCCCCCTGGAAGGGACAATCCAGCTTTGAGGTTTCCAGGGGCACAAGCGCCGGTTCACGGGAAGGATCCGGCCCCATCCAGCCCCCCCTGTGACTCACCAACGCAGCCTGCAGGGTGCCCTGCCCGGATTTAGGGGAACCAACCTCTCCAGGCACCCCAAATTCCCATCCCTACGAAGCCACAACAGGTCCCAGGCCCTGGCTGGCCCAGGGCAGTGGTGGGGTCACCACCCCTGGAAGTGTCACCACCCCATGGCCAGTGGTGACCACGATGGTGCTGGGGCAACAGTTGGACTCAATGATCTCAGAGGGCTTTTCCAGCCTTAATATTTGATATTAAGCCTTAATATTTATGATTTTATGTTTCTGGAGCAGGAAGGGGAGGCTGCAGAGAACTGCTCTGGGAGACACTGCTCATGCTCTCAGCCAGCACTGACCCTGCCCTGAGTGTTCATTAGCTCAGGAGAGAAGGAGGGACAAAGTACAGAAGGAGCTTGTCCCCCTGAGGGTTTTTTTCCATGTTTTATGACTTCCCACAGGCTGGGGCAGCTCAGCCTGAGCCTCACCCACAGGGCCCTGACTAAGCTGCTTCTGGGACCTACCAACAAAAAAACATCCCAGAGAAAATGAAATTCAAGTCTGGAGCTACCAAAGGCACTTCAGGAGGAGCTGCTGCTCTGTTTGTTCCTCACGTGGAAGCAGTGGATGCTCATTTCCCAGCACATCCCCGCTCTCTGCAGCCACAGCCAGAGCTGCCTTCTCCCACTGAGGGTGGATTGGAACTTAAAGAGCAGGAATTCCACGTGCAGGGTCTGTGCCCACACCCAGAGGGCTCCAGAACAGTGATCAGGAGGGATGGCAGAGCTGGCTGGGCACGGGGGCATTTCCAGCTCCTGCATCAAACCCCCACCGGCTGCTCTGTGCAGGATCTGACAACTCCTCTGGCGTCTCTGCCTCTCCCACCCCTTCAATTTTAGCTGCAGACAGGAGCAGCACGTGAGAGCTGTCCCCCTCTCCCACATTTTCCCTTCTTATCACCAGGAGTTGCTGCTCCAAGCTAATGTTTCCAATGGAAACTCCACCTTTAGCTTAGTCAACGCGATTCCCCGGCTGATATCCCCGTCCTTCTGCCTCCCAGGAACACCACCACTGCACCCAGCTAATTGCAGGGCACTGCAAGGACAGGCCAGAGGGGAAACTCTGCCCCAACCAAGCCAGAGCAGCAATTGTTTCCACAGATGTGACTTTTGGGGTCACCTGAGCCCTTCCCAGATTTCCACCGCCCCCTCCTCTGGCTCCAAATCGCTCCCGGGCTTCGTCTGTGCCTCTGTTTCCCAATCACCAATTCCACGGTAAGGGCACCCGAGGAGTCCTTTCCTCTCCTATTCCAAAAAATCCAGGAAAGGCCGACAGAAAGGAGCTGTCCCTACATGTGGGAAATACCAAACTCCTTCAGAGCTTCTCCCCTATTTCGAAATATTTGCAAACAGGTTCTCGCTCTGTCGCCCTCCAGAGAGGAAACCACGCCAGGAGCACACAACCCCCAGCAACCTGAACACTGAAAACAGTCCATTTATCACCTCGAGCCCACCTTGGGCTTTTTGCTGGAGATGGGAGGGGAAAACTCCAGCTGTTTAAGCTGCAAAATGCTCCAGAAGCTGCCCTAGAAACAGCAATCTGAAGGTGTGCCCCAGGTTTGGGAGAGGAACTGGGACTTGGTTGAGGAGGGGAATTTAAACCTTGCCTAAAGCACGTGTTAAGCCAGGCCAGGCTCTCCAGCAGCACCTGGATGTCAGGACTATCTGATATTGCTGGTGACCAGCGACAGGACCCAAGGGAACAACGTGAAGCTGTGCCAGGGGAGGTTGAGGTTGGATTTTAGGGGAAGGTTCTTCCCCCAGAGGGTGGGTGGGCACTGACCAGGCTCCCCAGGGCAGTGGGCACGGCACCAAGGCTGCCAGAGCTCCGGGAGGGTTTGGAAAACACCCAGTGGGATTTGGGGTCAGAGCTGGACTGGATGATCCTCATGGTTCCCCTCTCAACTCAGGATATTCCAGCTCCTCTCCATGCAAGGAACCAGCCCAGAGCTCCAAGGGAAGAGTCCAGGATTCAAGGTCTTGGGATTCACAAAGTCCCAACGGACGTGGGAAAGATCAAGGAGAGGCTCAGAGATAGGGCCCTTCTGAGGCTGCCGACCTGCTCCAGTGGCCTTTGGCACAATAAACTCATTTATGAGGGTTCCAGGTGATAGAGGGACAACATTCCCAGAAACAGAGCCCTGATGGCTTTGGCTGAGCCGTGCTGGGAGCAGACTGTGGGGAGATGTTTGCTGCAGGGTGTCCAAGCTACTCCCAAACCCACCTCATCAAAGAGGATAAATCACTTTTTTAAGTCCCTTGCATCTATTTGGCTGCTCCAGTTACAGCGTTTCCACTCAGTTATTTCTTAATTAGTCGTAAGACATTTTATTTATGAGGGTGGGGAAATCCTGACATGGAGAAAGCTGCAGTTGGAGCAGCAGGAAGAGATGGAAAGAGGTTGATTTGTGATGGATTAGTCACCCTAAACCAACACCACAGACACACAAGCCTTGACCAGCCCTTGTTGCAAGGCCTAGATAAAGGCAGGAGGCTTCCCCACCAACACAGATTTCCCAGGAATTTGGCACTAGAGCAGACAAGAAGTGGCATTGCAAGATTCTTATTGAGGGGAAAAAAAAATCAGCTCCCAAAATCCAGCACGACAGGACTGGAAGTCTCACCCCTGTGTTCCAGAGGGAAGTTACAGTATGAGCCAGATTTTGGGCAAGACTGGACTCAAAAATCAATGTATCCAGGACCCACTTTCACTGAAGAGACAGAGCAGGAGCCTCACAGTGGGATATTCCCAATTTAGGGGGAAAAAACACTCTCCTGAGTCATGTCACCTCCAAGGTTATCCCAGAGCCAGGAGTATTTGCACGTGAACATCCCCAGATATGAGATGAACTCCCAGCTCCTCAGAGACACTCCCTGCCTTGGGCACAAGCTCTGGGAGCTCAGCTCAGTGCAGTGACAGCCTCTCATTCATTACTTCCATTAATTCTTTGCTTTCTGCCTCCCACCTTTCCCCCCCCTGAGCTGGAGCCCAACACCACCTCCCTCCAGCCCAAGCTTTCCCGAGCAATTCCAGCCTCCTTAAGAGCCACCAGCAGCGATTTTCCAGCAGATCTTTATCAGCTGATTAAAGGACAACTAGAAATGCAGCAGCAAGGGACTAACAGAGAGCCCTTGAGCCAGAAGGAGGGGAGAAAAAAAAAAGAGTAAGGAGAAAACTCAGAAGTCAGACCAAACCAAGAGGACATCCCTGTGTCACCCCTCACCAGGGAGGTGGAAGGTAAAACAATCCCATTAATTGCTGCTTTTCCTTGAGGTTTTGGGGCAGGACCACAGCCCTGTTGCTGCAGATCAGGGACCCCAAAGAAGGGCCAGACTCCCCCAAACTGAGCCCTGCTGAGCCCCTGGGCTGCTCTCCCAGGGCAGGAGGGCAATTCCCTGTCCCAGGAGTGGGACGAGGAGGAGTTGGCTCCCAGGTCTCTGCTTCTCCCACCTGTCTGGACAAGTTGACAGGTAAATGGGGAGCTGGGCCCAGGCAGGGCACGTGACAGCGAAGGCAGAGCCGTGCCCTGCCCTGTTCCTTCCCTGGCAATTTTCCTGCTGCTTGAGGAAGCGAGTGGGTGAGCACAGGGTTTAAAGTCTCCTGAGAAATTGCCGGGTAATTCTGCTTTTCTCCTCGCCAGGGACGAGCTGGAGCAATCCCAGTCCAGCCCTGCAGCAATCCCACTCCAGCCCTGCAGCAATCCCACTCC
>NW_020938653.1:0-8530 GCF_003984885.1 Neopelma chrysocephalum
CTCTGTGCCAAGTGCAATTCCCACATGGATGACGGGGCTGCTTCGACCCATCTCCAGCTTCTTGGGAAATGTTACTCAGCCCCAGGATGGAAGTGACGTCGGAGCGCGGGAGGAGAGACAGGGGAGTTTCCCTCCACCCCCGGCAAAGGTTGCTCAGTCATTAAACCCGACATTTAAGCCTTCACTTCTTGGAAGTGAAGCAGAATAATTAAGTGTTCGAAGGGCTCAGCTCTTCCCAGCAGCACCAGAGAGGCCAAACCAGTTTCGGGGCTGCTGAGAGTGAAGTCTCAGCCACCCCATTGTCGCCCCAGCAAAGCCCCACACGGGGCTGGAAGGACCAGGCTGGGGGCTGAAATCCCAGTGAAGCCTGTGAAATCCCAGTGAAGCCTGTGAAATCCCAGTAAACACTGTGAAATCCCAGTAAAAGCTGTGAAATGCCAGCAAACCCTCCCCATGTGCTGCCCTGGGCTCTGCGGGAGAGGCCGCTTGCTCCCAGGGAGGGTTTTGTGCTCCCCCGGCTCACACTCAATTAACACCACGCAGCCAAAACAACACGATGCTCCTCAGCTTCTCAGCGCCTCTGGCAACGAATTTAAAAAAAAAAACTAACAAAAAAAAAACCAAAAAGGAAAAGCTTTTTTCCCAGTCCAAACGGGCCCATTCATAAGACGCAGCTGCGGCACTCGAGGAACCCTTTTCCCCCTTACAAAAGACAATTAAACCATTTCCTCCTGGAGCTCCCCGGAGCCCTGTTATTGAGCTGCTTTCCATGAGGTTTATTAGGCAGCAGACTGACAGCTTTCTGGGAAGTGGGAGCTCCCACAGCAGCTCAGCACCAGCCTGTGCAGGGGAAGCTCCTCGGGTTTCCACATCCCTCTGCCACCCCTCACCTCTGCTCCTAAGCTGGAAGAAACACTTTTTCTTCCCTGCAAGACCTGGAGTGGCTGCAGCTTCCTGGGAGCTGGGCAAGACCTGGCAAGGGCTGGTGGTGCCACGGGACCGGCAGGTTTTCGTTCCCTGACGCAAGTCAGCTCATGCCACCCCTTCCCCCGTGGATTTGATTAGGGGTGAAACCCTCCCCTCACGCCCCCAGACCACGGGCAGAGGCTGCTCCGTGCCAGGCGCATCCCCACAGGCATGGAAAGGTGACAATTCCCACCCCCAGAGAGCCCAGACACTCCCAGCCTGCCCCAGTGTGACGACCAAAGGAGCCACAAATATCATTTTCAGGAAGGTCAGAAAGACTTAAAGAGAAAAAAAAATCCTTCTCCAAGGAACGGGAGCTAATCTCATTCCCTGGGAGGAATCAAGCACTTGGGGGCTCCCTAAATGTTCTGTGGGGTGGGAGTGAGCGAGCCTGGGGAAACACTGAACCCGATTACAGCCACCAGTGCTCCCAGTTAATGTGGTTAGGAAGGAGCAGCCGCCGGAGCAGCCACAGCCCCCGGCAGCGAAGATCAAACAGCAGAGCAGACAGAGCAAGGTGTGCTCTGAGCCCTCTGAGACTCTCATCGACCCCCTGAGACCCCCCAGCAGCACAGGGCCCCTTCACTGCCACCTCCAGAGTCTGGGAAACCAGAAGGGAAGAGAGGGACAGTCCCCAAATAGGCAGGTTTGGGTTTCCAGGATCATGGATGCAGTGATGCCACCCTTCCCGACTCCTCTGTAAAGGATGATTGGATATTTCCCTACAGATGATTAGATATTTCTGTACAGATGATTAGATACTGGGAAGAAATTCCTCCCTGGGAGGGTGGGGAGGCCTTGGCACAGGTTGCCCAGAGAAGCTGTGGCTGCCCCTGGATCCCTGGAAGAGTCCAAGGACAGGCTGGAGCCACCTGGGACAGTGGGAGGTGACCCTGCCCATGGCAGGGTTTGGAACAGGATGATTTTAAGGTCCCTTCCAAACCAAACCACTCCCTGATTCCACGAGCTGGTTTAGATGAGATATGAGGAAGAAATTCTTCCCTGTGAGGATGGTGAGGGGATGGGATGGATTTCTCAGAGGAAGCCCCATCCCTGGAACTGTTCAAGGCCAGGTTGAAGCAACCTGATCCAGCGAAAGTTGCTCCCTGCCCTGGGGGGTGGGACTGGGTGGTCTTTAAGGTCCCTCCCTACCCAAACTACTCTCCAAGAGGTGTCAGAGCCACCAGGAGACCCTGCAGGAGCTGCAGCCCCTGCAAACACACCCAGCCTCCCCCATCCAAAGGCGCAGGGACTCGTCCCCCCGCAAACACACCTGGGGCAGGTGGGTGTGCTGCTCCCTCTCCAAGACAGGAGCTGGGGGCTGGAGTCCAGGCACAAATTCCAGCCAACCTGGATGGGAAAAGCCTGTTCAACGACCTGGGAGAGGGGCCAAGGGAGCTGGGGCACGGCAGGGACACAAGGGCTGGATGGGACGAGCGTCGCGGTGCGAACCCTCGGCGCCTTCGCCGGGCAGAAAAACCACCCGGCCCTTTACAAGCCCTTTACAAGCCCTTCTCTGCCACATTAGCAAAAGATCCCTGTAAGATCCCACGTCGCAATTAGGCAACAAACCCTTACGTGTGCAGGTAAAAAGCAGAAAATATTTGCAAGTGCTGTTGCCCCGACTGGAAGGAATGAAGTAAACAGATTTGCAGATTACGGCGCGGGCACCGCTTCAAAAATGCCTCCGACCTGACTCCTTGCTGGCACCACATTTGTCACTCAAACCACAGAAATCAGACAGAGCCCTCGCTGCTCGAGCCCCCCGGACCTGTGAGCCACGGGAGGCCCCACTGGCAGCCTGCTTGGATTGCTGTGACAAGGGATTTTTTACGGGAGCGACGCGTCCTTTGTCAAACTCTCCCTCGACAAATAAATGAAAGCAACTTTTCACGCAGCAGCAACGTTGACAGGGGGCTGGCAGAGCTTCCCTTGGTGCATCTTTGCAGTGTTGGGGCTGGTTTTGGCTGCCCATGGGAATTGGGAAAGGGGAAATTCAGCCCCAGCCCGGCTCGGGCTCTGCCCTCATTCCGCCCCATGAACCTCATCCGTGCACACACATCCTCCCTGGACCAACTTGATGCAAGAGCTTGCAGACACTGGGGCAGGTCTCGAGACCTTTTGCCAAGCAGGATGAGCAAGCCTGGCACACCCCAGCCCGAGCAGAGGCCACTGGCACCGATAAGAGCAACAACCCAGGGGAGTCTCAGTTGCGGCATCGTGGGAGCGCCCACAGACCCCTGGCCCTGCCCCGGGGAGCAAACACAGCCCAGGAGACAAGAGCCAGCCTGAAACACGGCCAGTTCCAACGCTGGTGAGGGACCTGTGGGCACCACAGCATGGGAACTGGGGAGAAACCAGCACTGGGAAGGGTGGAGCATCCTCCGGCGTGGAGTCACCGTGGGCTCCGTCAGGATTTTGGGTTTCCTGAGGGGGCTTTTCAGCAGAGATCCTGACTGGGGGCTCTTCCTCCCTGGGTGAACCCCCCTCTGCAGGGCAAATGGCACAAAGCTGGGTTGGTTTGGATATTAGGAGAAGGTTTTTCACCCAGAGGGGGGAGGAACATCCACGCTGGGCACGGAACAGGGTCCCCAGGGCAGCGGTCACGGCCTCAAGGCTGCAAGAGCTCAGGGAGCATTTGGACAATGCTCTCAGGCACAGGGTGGGATTTGGGGGCTGTTCTGTGCAAGCCAGGAGTTGGACTCCATGATCCTTGTGGGGGCCCCTTCCAACTCTGGATATTCTGGGATGATCCTTCAGAACCAGCTCCCAGACAATCCCTGACCACGAACAAGGCCCTAAAACTGCCCCTTGACACCCCCACGGAGCAAAAAGGGGCTGCTGCATTTCAACCTTCCACATTCTGCTGCTCCAGAGGCAAAGCCAGGAAAACCAGGAGAGGGAAGGGTGAAGGTTTGCCAAGTGATGGAGCAAAGGGCAGGGCAGATCAAACGTGCCCGTGCCAGGGCACCCCGGGACGGGCACAGCAGGAAGCCACAGGGGGAAAAAACCAGCCTGGTAACTTGTGAACTCCCAGCCCTGGCAGAGCTGAGCTCAGACACAGAGGGGATGGGGGTCCCACGTGTTGGATGAGGCCAGCCACGGGATTTGGGCTCCACAGACCCCATTATCCTCTCTATTCCAGCCGTCCCCTGGGGGCTGGTGCTTCACACAAGTCGAATTTAACTGTTGGATTGACATCCCCTCTGTGCCTCAAACAGGATGGGGCACAGCCCACCACCCCACTGCACACACCCTGGGGGAGGACACCCCAACTAACCACACAGGCTCCTGCTTTTCCAGGGATTCTCCCAGCAAAGATCCCTGCCTGCAACCCCACAGCCTCTCCACCGAGCCAAGAGGCCCCGTGCCTTCCAGTCCATGAGCCACGGACACACAACAACCCTTTCCCAACGCATTAAGGCTGAACAACAGCCTAAAAAGTAGCCAGGGATCCCTGGGGAAGGCCACGGGTGGCTCATTTCCTGAGCAGCCGCGGGAGGATGTTGGTCACCAAAGCCGTGGCTGGTTCCCTTCCACTCGGAAGCTGCTGCGTGTGTTTGTGGTTTCAGGGAAAAAGGCAGCTGGGAGATGTTAGGCTGGACTAACTCAGCAGAGCTGCTTTTACAGCCAGAGTTCCACACTCTGGGACAACAGCCCGTTGCACTGGTGTCCGTGTGTCCCCCTGGAAGGGGATGATCCAGCTTTGAGGTTTCCAGGGGCACAAGCGCCGGTTCACGGGAAGGATCCGGCCCCATCCAGCCCCCCCTGTGACTCACCAACGCAGCCTGCAGGGTGCCCTGCCCGGATTTAGGGGAACCAACCTCTCCAGGCACCCCAAATTCCCATCCCTACGAAGCCACAACAGGTCCCAGGCCCTGGCACAGCTGGCCCAGGGCAGTGGTGGGGTCACCACCCCTGGAAGTGTCACCACCCCATGAATGTGGCACCTGGGGACATGGTCAGTGGTGACCACATCGGTGCTGGGGCAACAGTTGGACTCAGTGATCTCAGAGGGCTTTTCCAGCCTTAATATTTGATATTAAGCCTTAATATTTATGATTTTATGTTTCTGGAGCAGGAAGGGGAGGCTGCAGAGAACTGCTCTGGGAGACACTGCTCATGCTCTCAGCCAGCACTGACCCTGCCCTGAGTGTTCATTAGCTCAGGAGAGAAGGAGGGACAAAGTACAGAAGGAGCTTGTCCCCCTGAGGGTTTTTTTCCATGTTTTATGACTTCCCACAGGCTGGGGCAGCTCAGCCTGAGCCTCACCCACAGGGCCCTGACTAAGCTGCTTCTGGGACCTACCAACAAAAAAACATCCCAGAGAAAATGAAATTCAAGTCTGGAGCTACCAAAGGCACTTCAGGAGGAGCTGCTGCTCTGTTTGTTCCTCACGTGGAAGCAGTGGATGCTCATTTCCCAGCACATCCCCGCTCTCTGCAGCCACAGCCAGAGCTGCCTTCTCCCACTGAGGGTGGATTGGAACTTAAAGAGCAGGAATTCCACGTGCAGGGTCTGTGCCCACACCCAGAGGGCTCCAGAACAGTGATCAGGAGGGATGGCAGAGCTGGCTGGGCACGGGGGCATTTCCAGCTCCTGCATCAAACCCCCACCGGCTGCTCTGTGCAGGATCTGACAACTCCTCTGGCGTCTCTGCCTCTCCCACCCCTTCAATTTTAGCTGCAGACAGGAGCAGCACGTGAGAGCTGTCCCCCTCTCCCACATTTTCCCTTCTTATCACCAGGAGTTGCTGCTCCAAGCTAATGTTTCCAATGGAAACTCCACCTTTAGCTTAGTCAACGCGATTCCCCGGCTGATATCCCCGTCCTTCTGCCTCCCAGGAACACCACCACTGCTCCCAGCTAATTGCAGGGCACTGCAAGGACAGGCCAGAGGGAAAACTCTGCTCCAACCAAGCCAGAGCAGCAATTGTTTCCACAGATGTGACATTTGGGGTCACCTGAACTCTTCCCAGATTTCCAACGTCCCCTCCTCCGGCTCCAAATCGCTCCCGGGCTTCGTCTGTGCCTCTGTTTCCCAACCACCAATTCCAAGGTAAGGGCACCCAAGGAGTCCTTTCCTCTCCTATTCCAAAAAATCCAGGAAAGGCCGACAGAAAGGAGCTGTCCCTACATGTGGGAAATACCAAACTCCTTCAGAGCTTCTCCCCTATTTCGAAATATTTGCAAACAGGTTCTCGCTCTGTCGCCCTCCAGAGAGGAAACCACGCCAGGAGCACACAACCCCCAGCAACCTGAACACTGAAAACAGTTCATTTATCACCTCGAGCCCACCCTGGGCTTTTTGCTGGAGATGGGAGGGGAAAACTCCAGCTGTTTAAGCTGCAAAATGCTCCAGAAGCTGCCCTAGAAACAGCAATCTGAAGGTGTGCCCCAGGTTTGGGAGAGGAACTGGGACTTGGTTGAGGAGGGGAATTTAAACCTTGCCTAAAGCACGTGTTAAGCCAGGCCAGGCTCTCCAGCAGCACCTGGATGTCAGGACTATCTGATATTGCTGGTGACCAGCGACAGGACCCAAGGGAACAACGTGAAGCTGTGCCAGGGGAGGTTGAGGTTGGATTTTAGGGGAAGGTTCTTCCCCCAGAGGGTGGGTGGGCACTGACCAGGCTCCCCAGGGCAGTGGGCACGGCACCAAGGCTGCCAGAGCTCCGGGAGGGTTTGGAAAACACCCAGTGGGATTTGGGGTCAGAGCTGGACTGGATGATCCTCATGGTTCCCCTCTCAACTCAGGATATTCCAGCTCCTCTCCATGCAAGGAACCAGCCCAGAGCTCCAAGGGAAGAGTCCAGGATTCAAGGTCTTGGGATTCACAAAGTCCCAACGGACGTGGGAAAGATCAAGGAGAGGCTCAGAGATAGGGCCCTTCTGAGGCTGCCGACCTGCTCCAGTGGCCTTTGGCACAATAAACTCATTTATGAGGGTTCCAGGTGATAGAGGGACAACATTCCCAGAAACAGAGCCCTGATGGCTTTGGCTGAGCCGTGCTGGGAGCAGACTGTGGGGAGATGTTTGCTGCAGGGTGTCCAAGCTACTCCCAAACCCACCTCATCAAAGAGGATAAATCACTTTTTTAAGTCCCTTGCATCTATTTGGCTGCTCCAGTTACAGCGTTTCCACTCAGTTATTTCTTAATTAGTCGTAAGACATTTTATTTATGAGGGTGGGGAAATCCTGACATGGAGAAAGCTGCAGTTGGAGCAGCAGGAAGAGATGGAAAGAGGTTGATTTGTGATGGATTAGTCACCCTAAACCAACACCACAGACACACAAGCCTTGACCAGCCCTTGTTGCAAGGCCTAGATAAAGGCAGGAGGCTTCCCCACCAACACAGATTTCCCAGGAATTTGGCACTAGAGCAGACAAGAAGTGGCATTGCAAGATTCTTATTGAGGGGAAAAAAAAATCAGCTCCCAAAATCCAGCACGACAGGACTGGAAGTCTCACCCCTGTGTTCCAGAGGGAAGTTACAGTATGAGCCAGATTTTGGGCAAGACTGGACTCAAAAATCAATGTATCCAGGACCCACTTTCACTGAAGAGACAGAGCAGGAGCCTCACAGTGGGATATTCCCAATTTAGGGGGAAAAAACACTCTCCTGAGTCATGTCACCTCCAAGGTTATCCCAGAGCCAGGAGTATTTGCACGTGAACATCCCCAGATATGAGATGAACTCCCAGCTCCTCAGAGACACTCCCTGCCTTGGGCACAAGCTCTGGGAGCTCAGCTCAGTGCAGTGACAGCCTCTCATTCATTACTTCCATTAATTCTTTGCTTTCTGCCTCCCACCTTTCCCCCCCCTGAGCTGGAGCCCAACACCACCTCCCTCCAGCCCAAGCTTTCCCGAGCAATTCCAGCCTCCTTAAGAGCCACCAGCAGCGATTTTCCAGCAGATCTTTATCAGCTGATTAAAGGACAACTAGAAATGCAGCAGCAAGGGACTAACAGAGAGCCCTTGAGCCAGAAGGAGGGGAGAAAAAAAAAAGAGTAAGGAGAAAACTCAGAAGTCAGACCAAACCAAGAGGACATCCCTGTGTCACCCCTCACCAGGGAGGTGGAAGGTAAAACAATCCCATTAATTGCTGCTTTTCCTTGAGGTTTTGGGGCAGGACCACAGCCCTGTTGCTGCAGATCAGGGACCCCAAAGAAGGGCCAGACTCCCCCAAACTGAGCCCTGCTGAGCCCCTGGGCTGCTCTCCCAGGGCAGGAGGGCAATTCCCTGTCCCAGGAGTGGGACGAGGAGGAGTTGGCTCCCAGGTCTCTGCTTCTCCCACCTGTCTGGACAAGTTGACAGGTAAATGGGGAGCTGGGCCCAGGCAGGGCACGTGACAGCGAAGGCAGAGCCGTGCCCTGCCCTGTTCCTTCCCTGGCAATTTTCCTGCTGCTTGAGGAAGCGAGTGGGTGAGCACAGGGTTTAAAGTCTCCTGAGAAATTGCCGGGTAATTCTGCTTTTCTCCTCGCCAGGGACGAGCTGGAGCAATCCCAGTCCAGCCCTGGAGCAATCCCAGTCCAGCCCTGCAGCAATCCCAGTCCAGCCCTGCAGC
>NW_020938654.1:0-2239 GCF_003984885.1 Neopelma chrysocephalum
ATACAAGCAGTGGGATCAGCATCTAGCAAAGGCTACTTGGTTAGTCAGCTCCAGAGGCTCCATCAACCGAGCCGGCCCTGCCCAATCAGAGTCCCTCCACACCGTGGATGGAGACAAGGTCCCAGTGGTTCATTTGAGGGGTATGTTAGGGAAAAAGGTTTGGATTAACCCTGCCTCGGGCAAAAGCAAACCCATTCGTGGGATTGTTTCTGCCCAAGGGCCCGGTTGCACCTGGTGGGTGATGCAGGAAGATGGAGAAACCCGGTGTATACCCCAAGGGGAACTTATGCTCGGATGAACTGGCAGTAACTGTATATTTGCATCTGTATGCAACCCTGTATCTGTATCTGTATATATACCTATTAGTAGATGTGTACATAGTTGGAATAATGCATGTATGTATGAAGTTTTAAAAAAACTTAATCTGATAAAGTGTGGAAGCATGGGAAAGAAAAAAATTAGGGGTGGATAATGTTATAGTTTATAATCTGAGGGGAATTTTTTCCTTCCCTGTCCCCCCTGTAAGAGAGACAGGAGCACGAAACACGGAAGGGGGAGAAGGCGATTAGCATAACATTAGATTTAGCCAGCCTGACTGCATTCCTGGCTAATGGGCAATTGGAGAAGCTGGCTCTGCTCGGAGGGGAGAGGGGCAGTGTTGCGGGACGCTCCGGGGAGGACGGAGGCAGGGTCTGGGTGTAGGGCTTTGGCTGGAGAGAAGGCCTGGAGGCTTGCTGCCTGGCTGCCTGCCCTGGCTGGCCCGGACTGCTGGCCTTTGGCTCGGCTTGAGGAGCTTCTTGCGACGCTACCACCTGGAAAACCACAGTGAGTTCTCCCATTCTCCTTTCGGCTACTCCTGTGACCTGGGACCGGCCCCAGGCCCCTTTCTTCCCCGTGGAGGCTGCTGCGACTCGGCAGCGCCCCCTACTGACCACACCAGCAAACTGCAGGCCCTGCACCTCTACGATCCAACAGTGCCCCCTGCAGGCCACGATTAGGACTGCGCTAATAGGACAGAGAAGTATTTGCCAGATTTTTTTTTTTCTAGGACTACTACATAGTCTTGTTGTGTTCTGTTACTGTTGTTTTTTAGCTGTTTTGCTAACATACATATATCTTTTAATAAAGGGTTGTTATCTCCTCTGTTTTTCCACACTTTCCTCGAGTAAGGCCCCGTAAATTTTAAACCCACAATTGCAGAGAGAGAGGAGTCTTGTTTCGTCCCATAACTCATTCTCTTTAGCAAACCTTCCAGTCTCTTCAGACTGAGACATTTTTGGCGCCCAATGTGGGGCCTGGAAAGAGGAAAGGTGGAAAAAGAATAACTACCCTTGGTGTGAGTTACGCGTGCTTTGAACCCCTTGTGTGATTTGACGTGTGTCTTGAACCTGTAGGCACCATGATGTTAGGGGTTGTTGCTTTCCTCTGGCGTGTAACCATGCCAAGATATCTGTCCCACCTGTCAACGTGTATCAGTTCAGATACTAATACTTACATTGCGATAAGTGCTTTTGAGATCATGCATTAGGTTTATGATACGGCAAACTCAGCGCCTGTGGTTTTCATCCGAAATATGTCCTCAAGGATGCGCTACTGTTCTAGCCTAAGCTGTCTCCTCTGGGGTTTTAAGGATAATAGCACCCATTCCTACGGAGAAACACGGGGGATGTATTTGCCCAGCCCTTTATTCAGTTCCCCTTTGGATACAATACAATGGCCTTTAGCGTGTTTAAACTCCCTTTAGATGTCAGAGATGTTTTACTTCTTGGGGTTTACATCCTACTTTGCGCCAACACAATATACCTAATATACGTAGCCAAGGCCATGAATTACCGAGAGAGCACCCAGGCGCCTGCCCCAGGAATAGAAAACCTCGAGTGGCATGGAGTATGGGAGGATATGGGTAAATTCTTAGGAAGTTGTTCAGTCCCCACAACGTGGAAGCTCACCCTTGAACAACTCTTGAACCCTATAAAAATAATGAAAGCCGTGAGAGAGGTCGTGATGGATCCATGGAGAGGCAGTTGGCAGCTGCATGTGGGGCCTTGGCCATTGCCTACCGGAAGTTGCTCAGTATGGTGCAGCAGCTTCAGGGAAAAGGAACAGATGAAACCAAAATGCCTAATACTAAGGTGACTCAGGATAAGGCCAAATCAGAGGGGCAGGCCGAGCCAACGGAGGTCGCCTCTAACACCAAGGTGACTCAGGATAAGGCCAAATCAGAGGGGCAGGCCAAGCC
>NW_020938655.1:0-4038 GCF_003984885.1 Neopelma chrysocephalum
GACTCAGGATAAGGCCAAATCAGAGGGGCAGGCCAAGCCAACGGAGGTTGCCCCTATCCAGAGAAAGAAACATAAAGCCAAATCAGTTCGCCCAGTTGACGATGATGGGGAGGCCGGACCCTCACAGGCGGCTGCTCCAGAGCCAGCAATCATCGAGTCTTTATCGTATAACAACCTCCGGAGCTTACGGGCAGACGTTGCTCGTCGCCCCAATGAGCCCATTCTGACCTGGATGATCCGAGTTTGGGACTCCACAGGTGATGCCATAAACCTTGATGGCGGTGAAGCGAGGTTCTTGAGGTCTATTGCCCAGGATGTGGGTATTGAGGAGACATTTGTGAGAGAATCGAAGCCCCTGTCCCTCTGGGCACGGCTTTTGGATGGTGTGAGGGAGAGGTTCATCTACAGAAATTCCTTGCAGGCCGATCATTATACCACGAGGTGGAAGACCATAGAGGAAGGGATCCTACGTCTGAGGGAAATGGCACTGCTAGAAGTGTTGTTCGGAGAGGATGGGCAACTCACCAACGATCCCAACAAGGTTAAGTGTACACCCCAGATGTGGTGGAGCTTCACACGTATGGGGCCGGACACACATAAAGGTTACCTGACATCATTGCAGGCTGGGGAGAAGCGGGAGCCAGTGATGTCTATAATAAATCAACTTCGATTGTACAACAGTATGATCGAAGGACCGCTACAGACCCGCATCTCCACTGTAGAAACAATGATGAAGGAGCTCAAGGAATTAACTGTAGGGTTGAAAGATAATCAGGAGAGACTGAAAGATAATCAGGAGAGACTGAAAGAGAGGATTGAGGGAAACTTTTCCCATGTGGCCCCAGTGAGAACCAGACGGCCCCCAGCTAAAGAGGGCGGACAGACCTCACAAACCGAGTTGTGGTACTTCCTGACTGACCATGGAGAAGACATGAGACGATGGGACAGGAAACCTACCCGTGCTCTAGCAGCCCGAGTACAAGAGTTAAAAGAGAAAGGAAAAAGGAAGTCTGTGAAAGTGAGTGCCGTGCCAGTATCCTGTGGGCAGAGATCTGACCCTCTAGAGGGTACCTCCTATCGGCATTCACAAGAGGAAGATGGTGACTGGCAGGACGAAGACCAGTGTTAGAGGGGCCCTGCCTCTAGCCAGGTAGAGGCACGGGACAACCGTGTCTATTGGACTGTGTGGATCAGATGGCCTGGCACGTCAGACCCACAAAAATACCAGGCTTTGGTTGATACTGGCGCTCAGTGTACGTTAATGCCCTCAGGACTTGTGGGACCAGAGACTATTTCCATTTCTGGGGTGACTGGAGGGTCCCAAGAGCTGACCATGGTGGAAGCTGAGGTGAGCTTGACTGGAAAAGACTGGCAGAAACACCCCATTGTGACTGGTCCAGATGCCCCATGTATCCTGGGCATTGACTATCTCAAGAACGGGTACTTCAGGGACCCCAGGGGACATAGATAGACTTTTGGAATAGCTGCTGTGGAGGTAGAGGCGGCTAAACAGTTGAACTTGCTGCCTGGTCTCTCGGAGAGCCCTTCTGCCGTGGGATTGTTGAAAGTTGAGGAACAGCAAGTGCCAATTGCCACTTCAGTAGTGCATCGTCGGCAGTACCGGACGAACCGAGACTCTGTGATCCCCATCCATAAGATGATCCGTGAGCTGGAGAGCCAAGGAGTGATCAGCAAGACCCACTCACCCTTCAACAGTCCCATCTGGCCTGTGCGTAAGTCTAATGGAGAATGGAGATTGACTGTGGACTATCGTGGCCTGAATGAAGTTACCCCACCACTGAGTGCTGCTGTTCCGGACATGTTGGAGCTCCAGTACGAGCTGGAGTCCAAGGCAGCCAAGTGGTATGCCACCATTGACATTGCGAACGCATTCTTCTCCATTCCCTTAGCAGCAGAGTGTAGGCCGCAGTTTGCTTTCACCTGGAGGGGCGTGCAGTACACCTGGAACCGACTACCCCAGGGGTGGAAACACAGTCCCACCATCTGCCACGGACTGATCCAGGCCACACTAGAGAAGGGTGAAGCTCCAGAACATCTGCAGTATATTGATGACATCATCATATGGGGGGACACAGCAGGAGAGGTTGCTGAGAAAGGAAAGAAAATCATCCAAATCCTCCTTGGAGCCGGATTTGCCATAAAGAAGAGTAAGGTCAAGTTCCTGGGGGTAAAATGGCAAGATGGGCGTCGTCAGATCCTGACAGAAGTCATCGATAAGATCACAGCAATGGCCCCACCGACCAGCAAGAAGGAAACACAAGCTTTCCTGGGTGCCATAGGTTTCTGGAGGATGCATATCCCAGAGTACAGCCAAATTGTGAGCCCTCTCTATCTGGTAACCCGCAAGAAGAATGATTTCCAGTGGGGCCCTGAACAGCAACAGGCATTCGAACAGATTAAACAAGAGATTGCACACGCTGTAGCCCTTGGGCCAGTCAGAACAGGAACAGATGTGAAAAACGTACTCTATTCTGCATCTGGGAATAAAGGTCTCTCCTGGAGCCTCTGGCAAAAGGTGCCTGGTGAGACCCGGGGCCGCCCACTTGGGTTCTGGAGCCGAAGCTACAGAGGATCTGAGGCCAACTACACCCCAACAGAGAAGGAGATCCTAGCAGCTTATGAAGGAGTACAAGCTGCCTCAGAGGTGATTGGCACAGAAGAACAGCTCCTTCTGGCACCTCGACTACCAGTGCTGAACTGGATGTTTAAGGGAAAGGTGCCCCCTACACATCATGCCACTGATGCTACATGGAGTAAGTGGATCGCTCTGCTCACGCAGCGTGCCCGTATTGGAAATCTGAATCGCCCTGGGATCGTAGAAATTATCACGAACTGGCCGGAAGGTGAGAGTTTTGGCCTAGCAGATGAAGAAGAAGAGCAGGTGGTGCGGGCTGAGGAAGCCCCAGATTTCGATAAGCTACCAAAAGAAGAAAGACGCTACGCCCTCTTCACTGATGGTTCCTGTCGCCTTGTAGGAACAAAGCGTAGATGGAAAGCAGCTGTATGGAGCCCCGCCCGGCAAGTTTCAGAAGCTATTGAAGGAGAAGGAGAATCGAGCCAATTCGCAGAGCTCAAAGCTGTCCAGTTGGCATTGGACATTGCTGAACGGGAGAAGTGGCCAAAGCTTTACATCTACACTGACTCATGGATGGTAGCCAATGCTCTGTGGGGATGGTTGGACAGATGGAAGAAGGCCAATTGGAAACGCAGGGGAAAACCCATCTGGGCCGCTGATACGTGGCAAGACATTGCTACCCGGACAGAGAAGTTGATTGTGAGAGTCCGCCACGTAGATGCCCATGTGCGCAAAGGCCGAGCCAATGAGGAACATCGCAACAATGAACAGGCAGACCGAGCTGCACAAGTCAAGGTGTCACAGGTAGACCTGGACTGGCAGCACAAAGGAGAGTTGTTCCTAGCACGGTGGGCCCATGACGCCTCAGGCCATCAGGGCAGAGATGCCACCCACAGATGGGCACGAGACCGAGGGGTGGATTTGACCAAGGACATTATTTCCCAGATTATCCATGACTGTGAGACCTGCGCTGCCATCAAACAGGCTAAGAGACTGAAGCCCCTATGGTATGGTGGACGTTGGAGTAAGTATAGATATGGGGAGGCCTGGCAAGTAGACTACATCACACTGCCACGAACCCGCCAAGGTAAGTGCTATGTACTCACCATGGTGGAAGCCACCACTGGATGGCTGGAGACGCATCCAATGCCCCATGCCACTGCCCGAAATACCATCCTGGGCCTTGAAAAACAAGTCCTGTGGCGACATGGTACCCCAGAGAGCATCGAGTCAGATAATGGGACTCATTTCAAGAACAACTTAGTTGCCACCTGGGCAAAGGAGCATGGCATCGAGTGGGTGTACCATATCCCATACCATGCAGCAGCAGCGGGGAAAGTTGAACGGCATAATGGACTGTTGAAAACTACCCTGAGAGCGTTGGGTGGGGGGGACATACAAGCAGTGGGATCAGCATCTAGCAAAGGCTACTTGGTTAGTCA
>NW_020938656.1:0-4900 GCF_003984885.1 Neopelma chrysocephalum
CCCGGCCCATCCCGGCCCATCCCGGCCCATCCCGGCCCATCCCGGCCCATCGCGGCTCCTGCGCCACAACCCGGCGCTTCCCGGCGCTCCTGGCCCTGGGAGGAGCCTCCCCTGGGAATTGTTTTTCCGGGATTCGGAGGGGTTTTGGGGGGATTTTTTCGGCAGGGGAAGGGCTCGGCCGCCTTTTCCTCCCGGTGCCTCGTCGGGGTTTCCTCGTCCTCGAACTTCCCTCTCGGGTTTTCCTGGGGACCGGAAACTTTTCCCTGGTTTTGGGGGGGGGTTTTCCCGGTCCTGGGAAAACCCTCTGGAAGCGTTTGGACGGTCCGGGTTCTTGGGATGCTCCAGGTGGGGCAGCGCTGGAGGGGGATTCCCGGCCTGGTTTAAGCCATTCCAGCTTTCCCGAGGGATTTGGGATAAATCCTCCCCCGGGGTCGTTGTGGCAGCTCCCGAAGTGCTGCTCCAAACGTCCCCAACTCCCTAAAAAAGTCCCTAATCCTCATCCCAAAGGTTGTTATTCCCCTTTTTTTTGCCCTCCTGCAGCTGAGGGGCACTTTGGGGGCGGATTTGGGGCATTTCAGGGCAGATTTGATTCATTTTAGGGCAGGTTTGGGGCATCTTAGGGCAGATTTGATTAATTTGGGGGCATTTCAGGGCAGGTTTGATTAATTCCAGGGCAGATTTGGGGCATTTCAGGGCGGAAAGGGAGGAATTTTTAGGAAAAACAGGCCGAAAAAGTAACAAATTTTGACGTCCCGCAGCCCAAGGTGCTGAAAATGGGCCCAAAAGAACCAAATTCTCACGTTTTAGAGGCAGAAATTGCCAAAAACAGGTGGAAAAGGATCAAAATTTTCCTGTGGTGGGACATGAATTTCCGGGAAGGGGCAAAAAGGCCTGAAACTTTTCCTGAGCCAAACCCCAAAATTGGCAGAAACAGGTGGAAAATGAACAAGATTTGATGAGTTGAGGCCCAAATTCCTGGAAAAGAATCCAAATTTTCCTGCAATGAGGCACAAATTCCTGAAAACGGGCAAAAAGAGCCCAAATTTCCCCTGAATTAAACCCAAAATTGCCAAAAACAGGAGGAAAAGGAGCAAAATTCCCTCCCCCAGAGCATCATTCCTGCTGGGAATGGGAGGCCCCAGGAACGTTCCCGAGCTCGGGTTGGGTTTTTTGGCTGCAAAAACCGCCGAGAAAAGGGATTTTTGGGAGGGACTGGCGGCCCTTCCCGGAGTTTCTCTGGCAGCAAATCCCCTTTTCCCGGGGTTTTGTTCTCCGGGAGCACAAAGGGAAGAGCCCCGAACATTCCCAGTGTTCTCCTGGTGCCTTTGTCCCACAGGGAGCGGGAATTTGGGGGGGGGAATTTGGGGGTTCTGGGACTTCCAGGAGGGAAAAGCATCATTCCCATGGGATGAGTCGCTCCTGGATCTTCCTCACCTGGGAATCAATTCCTTGGAGAGACAAGAGACCTTTTTTCCTACAAATCCACCTTTTCTTTCCCTACAAATCCACTTTTGTTCCCGAAAAAAAACCCCACTTTTTTCCTGTAAACCCACTTTTCCCTAAAAACCCACGTTTTCCCCACGAATCCACTGTTTTCCCTACAAATCCACCTTTGCTCCTTAAAAATCCCCCCTTTCCCCTACAAATCCTCTTTTTTTCCTGGAAAACCCCCCTTTTTCCTCCCAAATCCCCTCTTCCCCCCCAAATCCACCTTTTTCCTACACGTCCGCCTTCGTTCCCTAAAAAAATCCACCTTTTTCCCTCCAAACCCAGGTTTTCTTTGACAAATCCACCTTTTTCCTACACACCCCCATTTATTCCCTAAGAAATCCCCCATTTTTCCCTAAAAAACCCCCCTTCTTCCCTGCAAACCCCCCTTTTTCCTTACAAATCCCCTTTTTCCCTGCTATTTCCCACACACCCCCGTTTATTCCCTAAAAAATCCACCTTTTTTCCCTACAGACCCCCCTTTTTTCCCCCCAATCCCGTATTTTCCCCCCTATTTTTTTTTACCGGTGCCGGTGTTTTTCCCGGCCGTCCCAGGCCTGTGGATCCCCGGGATCTCCGGGATCTCCTTCCCCGCTCCCCGTGTCCGTCACCCCTTGGCCGCCCCCGCCCCGTCCCCGCCGTTAATCCCGGGATTAGCGGCGCCGGATTCCGCACCGTCAGGATTTTCCCCGCCCGGAACCGGCGGCGGCAGCGGGTTGGGAGCGGCCGGGACGCTCCCGGGGCCTGCTCCTCCTTCCCCAGGATCCTTCCCGAGGATCATTCCCACCCTCCCGAGGCTCATTCCCACCTTCCCGCCTCGCTCCGGGATCTCCGGCGGCTCCGGATCCGCCTCGGGAGCGACTCCGGCTGTGGCGGCACCAGCGCGGGTCTGTGAGGGGGGGAACGGGGGAAAACAGGGAATGCTGAGGGAACACGCCCTGTTTCCAGGGAAAATACAGGGATTATTCCCTAAAAAGAAAGGCTGAGGGAGCAGGAGGTGGGATTGGAGCCCTCGGGTGGTTCCGGCCTCGGGAGCGACTCCGGTGCCTGGGCCGGGGTGTGGGGGCTCCGAGGGGAGGGAATGGGGGGAATAACGAGGGGATATTCCCTGGAAATGAGGAATAATGAGGGAACCTGCCCTGAAAATGGGGAACACTCCCCAAAGAGAGGGGAGGAGGGAGCAGGAGGTGGGATCGGAGCACTCAGGTGCTTCCGGCCTCGGGAGCGGCTCCGGTTGTAGCGGCACAAACTTGGAGCTGGGACGGGATTTGTCGGCACCGGGAGGAGGGAATGGGGGGAAAATAGGGAATAATGAGGGAACGTGCCCTGAAAATAGGGAATAATGAGGGAACATGCCCTGAAAATAGGGAATGCTTCATAAAAAGAGGGAATAAGGGAGCGCTCACTGGGATCGGCCCCCCGAGGTGATTCCAGAAGGTGAACCGGGATCTTCCCTCCCTCGGGGTGTTCCCGTGACATTTTTAGGGATAAATCCTCCCCATTCCCCGGGTTCCTGTGGCTCCCTGGCCCCGGGCAGGGCGGAATTCCAGCCGGGAACGGCCCCTCGTGGTGTCACATCCCGGGGCGGCTCCGCTCTCCCGACCCCTGAGCTCCCAAAAGCGGGAACACTCCCAGATCTCCGGCTCTGCCCGGGGCTTTCCCGCCCCTCGGAGCCGATCCCGAGGCCCCGAGCGCCTGGATTTCATTTCTGGTTCATTTTGGTGCCGGTGCCGCGGCCAACGAGCTTTGGATGGGGAACAGGGAATGCCTGGAATTCATTCCCGGGACGCATCGATGTCGAGGATCCTCAGATGTGTCAGAACTTGGGTTTAACCATTTTCCTCCTTTTTCTGTTCATTTTGCAGGCGGTTTTAGTGTCAAGGCCGCCGTGGGTTGGGTTGGGTTGGGTTGGGTTGGGCATCCAACCCTGGCACCGCCACGGCCACCAAAGGTCTGGAATTCATTCCAGACGTCGAGGATCCTCGGATGTGCCGGAACTCAGGTTTAACCATTTCCCCCCTTTTCTCTCCCCTTTCCCAGGCGGTTCCGGCCCCGCCGGCGCTGAGGCCCCGCGGGCCGGGGAGGCGCCGGCGCCGCCACCACCACCACCATGGCCACCAAGGTGCCGATCTACCTGAAGAGGGGCAGCCGCAAGGGCAAGAAGGAGAAGCTGCGGGACATCCTCTCCTCGGACATGATCAGCCCCCCCCCTGGGTGACTTCCGCCACACCATCCACGTGGGCAGCGGCGGCGAGAGCGACATGTTCGGGGACACCTCCTTCCTGCAGGGCAAGTTCCACCTGCTGCCGCGCCATGAGGGTGCCGGTGTCGCCGGCGGTGCCGAGGTGTCACCGTCGCCGTTCTCCTTCTCTCGCACGGCCACCATGAGCGCGGGAGAGGCGGCGGCGCCGTCGCCGCTGCTCAAAAACGCCATTTCCCTGCCGGCGCTGGGGGGGCCGCAGGCGCTCACCCTGCCCCCGGCACAGGCCCCCCCGAAGCCCCCGCGCCTGCACCTCGACGAGGCCCCGGTGGTGCCGGGAGGGGGGGAGGCCCCGGCACAGGGGGAGGAGGAGGAGGAGCCGCCCCGGCTCGCGGCGGCCGCCAACGGCTTCGCCGGCGCTGACGGGGAGGAGGAGGAGGAGGAGGAGGAGCCGCCCTTCCTGTCCCACGCCGGGTCCCTGCTGTCCCTGCACGTGGACCTGGGGCCCTCCATCTTGGAGGACGTGCTGCAGGTCATGGACAAGCACCAGGCGGAGAGAGGGGGCGGAGGGGCCGTGGAGGAGATACCGACGTGAGGGCGGAGACGGGTGAGGAAACTTGGGGGAGGTGACAGTGGTGATGGAGGTGATGCTGATGGAGGTGATGGTGGTGACAATGATGATGGTGGTGATGGTGGTGATGGAGGTGACGGTGGTGATGGAGGTGATGTTGATGGAGGTGATGGTGACAGTGGTGACAGTGGTGATGGGGATGACAGTGGTGATGGAGGTGACGGAGGTGATGGTGGAGATGGAGGTGATGGTAATGGCGATGATGATGGTGATGATGATGGAGGTGGTGATGGAAGTGATGGTGGTGATGATGATGATGGTGATGATGATAGAGGTGATGGAGGTTATGGTGGTGATAGAGGTGACAGTGGTGATGGTGGTGATGGAGGTGATGGGGGTGACGGGGATGGAGGTGATGGGGGTGACGGTGATGATGGTGGTGATGGAGGTGATGGAGGTGACGGTGGTGATGGTGGGGTGGTGACGGAGGTGATGATGATGGTGGTGATGGTGGGGTGGTGATGGAGGTGATGGTGATGGTGGTGGAGGTGATGGTGGTGACGGTGGTGATGGAGGTGATGATGGTGATGATGATGGTGGTGATGGAGGTGACAGTGGTGATGATGGTGATGGTGGTGATG
>NW_020938656.1:5000-8134 GCF_003984885.1 Neopelma chrysocephalum
GATGGGGGTGACAGGGATGGAGGTGATGGGGGTGACGGTGGTGATGGAGGTGATGATGGTGATGATGATGGTGGTGATGGAGGTGACAGTGGTGATGATGGTGATGGTGGTGATGGGGGTGATGGGGGTGATGGGGATGGAGGTGATGGTGGTGACAGTGTTGATGGGGGTGGTGGTGCTGATGGTGATGGAGGTGATGATGGTGGAGGTGATGGAAGTGATGTAGGTGATGGTGGTGATGGGGATGGAGATGATGATGGTGCTAGAGGTGCCAGAGGCGGTGCCGGTGATTCCGGGCGCTCTCTCTCCGTGGCCCCCGAGTTCCAGCCCCCCTCCGTTCCCTCCGGCAGATCCCGCCGTGCCAACGCCAGGAGGGGCTTCGTCCTCGGCCCCCGCGGATTCCGGACATTCCCTCCACATTTGGGGAGAATCCCAACGGCCCCTCCATCTCCACCCGCTCTCCTATGGGAACGGGACGTGTCCGTGTCTGCCGGAATTCCCGGATTTCGGAGGTTCCCAACCCCTCGGATCGTCGGGGACGTTCAACCCGCGGCTTCCCAGGATTCCTTGGGAATGCCGCCCGCCCACCGGGACAGCTCCGGAGGGAAGAGGCTCCTCTGAGCTTTGCCAAGTTGGGCTTTACCAAGTTGGGATCTGTTGGGCTTTGCCAAGTTGGGCCTTTCCCAAGCCGGGCTTTGCCGTCGCGCCGTCCCTCCGGAGAAGCCAAAAGCTCCCCGTGGAGGGGCTGGAAAACCCCAGCGGGATTTCCCGTGTTTTGGGAAAACTGAACCCCCCCCCCGGAAGAGCCGAAGCCCCTCCCAGGCTTTAGCACCGGGATCGAGATCGGGAGGGATTTGAAGCCAAAAAGGAGCCGCAAAAACGACCCCAAAAAAAACCCAAAACCCCCTGAGAAGGGAAGGGGGAGCAGCTGGGGGGGATCCCAAAAAACCCCCAAACCCCCCGAGGGGTGAAGGGGCAGCACCCGGGGGGGGGACCCGCCGTGTCTGGGAGTGCAGCGGGAACCGATTCCGGGGGGATTCCCGCTGGATTTGGGAACACGAGGACCAGAAGCCGCCGGAGGAGCCGAACTCAACTCACCCTTTTCCCTCTTCCCGGGGTTTTAGAGCCCGGATCGGGATCCCCCCGAGGAGCCGCCGTGTCCCTCCTGGACTAATTAAGGAGCTGGATTGACGAGCCGGGGGCTCTTCCTGCCCGGAAAACCAAACCCCTTCTTGGGCTGAGAACTCCCAGGACTCGGGGCTTGAATCGACTTCCCTCTGCAGAGTAATTAAGACAAGGAGGTTAATTGGGCTCGAGCAGCCCCCCGGGGGGGGAATTTCTCTTGGATTTGATGCTCTTTGGTCCCAACTCTTTTCCTGCTCTGTTTTTTTTTTTATTTATTTTTAGGGTTTTGTTTGTGTTTTTTTTTTCCTGCCAAAAAAAAAAAATAATTCCAGCGATGGGACGGAGCCGTTTGAGAGCCTCGTTTGTGGTTAATTAATCCCCGTTTGTGGTTAATTAATGACGGGTTTTGGGGGGAATGTGGCTCCCTGAGCCCTCCTGTCCCGCTCAGGAAAGGAAGAAAAGGCCAGAACGGATCATTTTGGGCGGGTTTTGGAGCATTTTGGGGGGGTTCCAACGCGGGGCTGGGTTGTTTTCCTGGATTTCACCTCAGTTTTCCTGGATTTTGCCTCGGTTTTCCTGGATTTCACCTCGGTTTTCCTGGATTTCCCCTCGATTAGTGAGGCTGAACCTGTTTGTCCCCCATCCCGGCCCGGCTCCCATCCGGAATTCCAAAACAATTCCTGCCAGAACCGTTTCAAAACAACGACCAAAATCAGCCAAAATCCCCTTTTCTTCCCCCTTTTTGTCCCTTCTCAACCCCCTGAAATCATCCCCAAAATGACAATTAGCCCTTAAAATTAATGTTATTTTTATCCCTGAAGTCGCCCCAATCCCATTTTTCCCCCGTTTCATCTCATCCCCTTAAGTGCAAATAAACCCGTCTTTAATCAATTTTTAACCATTAATAAACCCCTTGGGTTCCTCCTTCCCCTCTCCCCCTAATTAGCCCCTCCCAAAATTAACAATTCCCGCCAAAACCGTTGCCAAACCCCGTGGATTCGTCCCCAATTCCAAGAACTGTGACTCATCCAGGCCGGGATGTGACTCCACACCCACTGGGACCTTTCCGGGGATCTTTATCAAGGAGTTAATCAATGACTAATTAATTAATGTGTCCTATTAATTAATTGAGTTCCTGGTTATCCCGGGATTTCCGGGAAGTGGATTGAACGCCCACGGCCGGACGAGCGCCAGGAACAGCCGGGGATTAAACCGGGAGGGGCTGACCCGGGGCTGACCTGGGAAAAAAAGGCAAATTCCCACAAAACAGGGGAAAAAAACCACCAGGGGGAGCGTGAAAATAAGGAGGAAAAATAAAGAGGAGTGTGGGATTCACTTGGAAGTGTGGGATTCACCTGGATGTGAGGAATTCTCCAGGGAGCTGCTGTCGACCCACGCTCACCGTGGGGTCTCTGGGATGAATTTTGGGATATTTGGTTGATTTGGGTTCAATGAAAAGGAAAGAGAAATCGAGAAAAAAGCTGGTTTTTGGCGGGAATTCCTCGGGATGGAGAGGCCGGGAGGGGCTGGGTGGGGTGAGCTCATAACCAGCCCTTGGGAATCTCATTCACCCCCGGTTCTCCCCTTTCCCCCCTCACGTTTCCCCTCCCGTTCTCCCCCTCGTTATCCCTCATTTTCCCCTCACTCTCCCCCCTCATTTTCCCCCTCGTTCTCCCCGCACCCTCATTTACTCCTTTTCCCCCAAAATCCCCCTCAGCCCCTTTTCCCTCCCTTTCCCATTTTCCCATTTTCCCCCCATTTTCCCCCCTCGTTCTCCCCGTACCCTCATTTACCCCTTTTCCCCCCCATATCCCCCTCAGCCCCTTTTCTCCCATATCCCCCTCAGCCCCTTTTCCCCCATATCCCCCTCAGCCCCTTTTCCCTCCCTTTCCCATTTTCCCATTTTCCCACTTTCCCCCCATTTCCCCCCTCATTTTCCCGCCTTTTCCCCGCGCATGCGCACACGGCGCCCCCGCGCGGCCGGGGGGCGCTCAGCGCGACCCCCCCCC
>NW_020938656.1:8234-9061 GCF_003984885.1 Neopelma chrysocephalum
CTCCCCCTCTCCTCGCCCCTCCCTCTCCCTCTTCCCTCACCCCTCCCTCCCTGCCCCGCGCAGGCGCCCTCGCTGCCCCGGCGGCGGAGCCAAGATGGCGGCGGTGGTTCAGAATGTGGTCAAGCTGTGAGTGCGGGTCCCCCCCCACAACCAACCCCGACTTGACCCCCCCCCGCGGGGGGTGAATGGTCCGGCCCGGCCGCGCGCGGGAACCGCGGCCCCCCCTGGGCCCCCCCCGCGCGCCGGGCGGGACCAAGTGCCGGGAAAGGGGGGGTTTGGGAGGCGGGGGGGGGGGTTGGGAAGGGAACGGGACACGCGCGCTTTGTTCGGGGGGAACTTTGCTGAGGGGGAAAGGGAAGAGGGTGAGAGGGTCCGTGAGGGGAAAGACCCCCTAAAAAACACCCCCATCCCCGGAGCCGGGAGGGGCTGAGGGACCTGGGGGGGGGGGAACCCCAGGAATTCCTGTGGGAAGGTCCCGGAGAGGGCAAAGGGGGGGGGGGAGGTCACTGAACATCCCTAAAAATCCCTGTGTGGTGTCCCTGCGCTTCCCTGAACCTCCCCGCAGATCCCTAAAGTTCCCTGGGAGAGTGGCCTGGAGAGGCCAAGGGCGGGGGAGTCATCCCTGGACATCATCCCTGGATATCCCTGGACTTCCTTACACATCCCCTGTTATTCCCTGTCCATTCCCGTCTTTCTTCCCTGTGTTTTCCTCTACGTCCCAGGAAGAGGGTTCTGGAGACACCAAGTCGGGGGGGAATCCCCCCAGTACATCCCTGTGCTTCCCATTCCATCCCTTTATATCCCTGTCCATCCCTGTACTTCCCATT
>NW_020938657.1:0-4913 GCF_003984885.1 Neopelma chrysocephalum
CCCGGCCCATCCCGGCCCATCCCGGCCCATCCCGGCCCATCCCGGCCCATCGCGGCTCCTGCGCCACAACCCGGCGCTTCCCGGCGCTCCCGGCCCTGGGAGGAGCCTCCCCTGGGAATTGTTTTTCCGGGATTCGGAGGGGTTTTGGGGGGATTTTTTCGGCAGGGGAAGGGCTCGGCCGCCTTTTCCTCCCGGTGCCTCGTCGGGGTTTCCTCGTCCTCGAACTTCCCTCTCGGGTTTTCCTGGGGACCGGAAACTTTTCCCTGGTTTTGGGGGGGGGTTTTCCCGGTCCTGGGAAAACCCTCTGGAAGCGTTTGGACGGTCCGGGTTCTTGGGATGCTCCAGGTGGGGCAGCGCTGGAGGGGGATTCCCGGCCTGGTTTAAGCCATTCCAGCTTTCCCGAGGGATTTGGGATAAATCCTCCCCCGGGGTCGTTGTGGCAGCTCCCGAAGTGCTGCTCCAAACGTCCCCAACTCCCTAAAAAAGTCCCTAATCCTCATCCCAAAGGTTGTTATTCCCCTTTTTTTTGCCCTCCTGCAGCTGAGGGGCACTTTGGGGGCGGATTTGGGGCATTTCAGGGCAGATTTGATTCATTTTAGGGCAGGTTTGGGGCATCTTAGGGCAGATTTGATTAATTTTGGGGCATTTCAGGGCAGGTTTGATTAATTCCAGGGCAGATTTGGGGCATTTCAGGGCGGAAAGGGAGGAATTTTTAGGAAAAACAGGCCAAAAAAGTAACAAATTTTGACGTCCCGCAGCCCAAGGTGCTGAAAATGGGCCCAAAAGAACCAAATTCTCACGTTTTAGAGGCAGAAATTGCCAAAAACAGGTGGAAAAGGATCAAAATTTTCCTGTGGTGGGACATGAATTTCCGGGAAGGGGCAAAAAGGCCTGAAACTTTTCCTGAGCCAAACCCCAAAATTGGCAGAAACAGGTGGAAAATGAACAAGATTTGATGAGTTGAGGCCCAAATTCCTGGAAAAGAATCCAAATTTTCCTGCAATGAGGCACAAATTCCTGAAAACGGGCAAAAAGAGCCCAAATTTCCTCCAAATGAAACCTGAAATTGCCAAAAACAGGAGGAAAAGGAGCAAAATTCCCTCCCCCAGAGCATCATTCCTGCTGGGAATGGGAGGCCCCGGGAACGTTCCCGAGCTCGGGTTGGGTTTTTTGGCTGCAAAAACCGCCGAGAAAAGGGATTTTTGGGAGGGACTGGCGGCCCTTCCCGGAGTTTCTCTGGCAGCAAATCCCCTTTTCCCGGGGTTTTGTTCTCCGGGAGCACAAAGGGAAGAGCCCCGAACATTCCCAGTGTTCTCCTGGTGCCTTTGTCCCGCAGGGAGCGGGAATTTGGGGGGGGGAATTTGGGGGTTCTGGGACTTCCAGGAGGGAAAAGCATCATTCCCATGGGATGAGTCGCTCCTGGATCTTCCTCACCTGGGAATCAATTCCTTGGAGAGACAAGAGACCTTTTTTCCTACAAATCCACCTTTTCTTTCCCTACAAATCCACTTTTGTTCCCGAAAAAAACCCCACTTTTTTCCTGTAAACCCACTTTTCCCTAAAAACCCACGTTTTCCCCACGAATCCACTGTTTTCCCTACAAATCCCCCTTTTTTCCTCCACACCCACCTTTGCTCCTTAAAAATCCCTCCTTTCCCCTACAAATCCTCTTTTTTTCCTGGAAAACCCCCCTTTTTCCTCCCAAATCCCCTCTTCCCCCCCAAATCCACCTTTTTCCTACACGTCCGCCTTCGTTCCCTAAAAAAATCCACCTTTTTCCCTCCAAACCCAGGTTTTCTTTGACAAATCCACCTTTTTCCTACACACCCCCATTTATTCCCTAAGAAATCCCCCATTTTTCCCTAAAAAACCCCCCTTCTTCCCTGCAAACCCCCCTTTTTCCTTACAAATCCCCTTTTTCCCTGCTATTTCCCACACACCCCCGTTTATTCCCTAAAAAATCCACCTTTTTTCCCTACAGACCCCCCTTTTTTCCCCCCAATCCCGTATTTTCCCCCCTATTTTTTTTTACCGGTGCCGGTGTTTTTCCCGGCCGTCCCAGGCCTGTGGATCCCTGGGATCTCCGGGATCTCCTTCCCCGCTCCCCGTGTCCGTCACCCCTGGGCCGCCCCCGCCCCGTCCCCGCCGTTAATCCCGGGATTAGCGGCGCCGGATTCCGCACCGTCAGGATTTTCCCCGCCCGGAACCAGCGGCGGCGGCGGGTTGGGAGCGGCCGGGACGCTCCCGGGGCCTGCTCCTCCTTCCCGAGGATCCTTCCCGAGGCTCATTCCCACCCTCCCGAGGCTCATTCCCACCTTCCCGCCTCGCTCCGGGATCTCCGGCGGCTCCGGATCCGCCTCGGGAGCGACTCCGGCTGTGGCGGCACCGGCGCGGGTCTGTGAGGGGGGGAACGGGGGAAAACAGGGAATGCTGAGGGAACACGCCCTGTTTCCAGGGAAAATACAGGGATTATTCCCTAAAAAGAAAGGAGAAGAGAGCAGGAGGTGGGATTGGAGCCCTCGAGTGGTTCCGGCCTCGGGAGCGACTCCGGTGCCTGGGCCGGGGTGTGGGGGCTCCGAGGGGAGGGAATGGGGGGAATAACAGGGGAATATTCCCTGGAAATGAGGAATAATGAGGGAACCTGCCCTGAAAATGGGGAACACTCCCCAAAGAGAGGGAAGGAGGGAGCAGGAGGTGGGATCGGAGCACTCAGGTGCTTCCGGCCTCGGGAGTGGCTCCGGTTGTAGCGGCACAAACTTGGAGCTGGGACGGGATTTGTCGGCACCGGGAGGAGGGAATGGGGGGAAAATAGGGAATAATGAGGGAACGTGCCCTGAAAATAGGGAATAATGAGGGAACATGCCCTGAAAATAGGGAATGCTCCATAAAAAGAGGGAATAAGGGAGCGCTCACTGGGATCGGCCCCCCGAGGTGATTCCAGAAGGTGAACCGGGATCTTCCCTCCCTCGGGATGTTCCCGTGACATTTTTAGGGATAAATCCTCCCCATTCCCCGGGTTCCTGTGGCTCCCTGGCCCCGGGCAGGGCGGAATTCCAGCCGGGAACGGCCCCTCGTGGTGTCACATCCCGGGGCGGCTCCGCTCTCCCGACCCCTGAGCTCCCAAAAGCGGGAACACTCCCAGATCTCCGGCTCTGCCCGGGGCTTTCCCGCCCCTCGGAGCCGATCCCGAGGCCCCGAGCGCCTGGATTTCATTTCTGGTTCATTTTGGTGCCGGTGCCGCGGCCAACGAGCTTTGGATGGGGAACAGGGAATGCCTGGAATTCATTCCCGGGATGCGTCGATGTCGAGGATCCTCGGATGTGTCAGAACTTGGGTTTAACCATTTTCCTCCTTTTTCTGTTCATTTTGCAGGCGGTTTTAGTGTCAAGGCCGCCGTGGGTTGGGTTGGGTTGGGTTGGGCATCCAACCCTGACACTGCCATGGCCACCAAAGGTCTGGAATTCATTCCAGACGTCGAGGATCCTCGGATGTGCCGGAACTCAGGTTTAACCATTTCCCCCCTTTTCTCTCCCATTTCCCAGGCGGTTCTGGCCCCGCCGGCGCTGAGGCCCCGCGGGCCGGGGAGGCGCCGGCGCCGCCACCACCACCACCATGGCCACCAAGGTGCCGATCTACCTGAAGAGGGGCAGCCGCAAGGGCAAGAAGGAGAAGCTGCGGGACATCCTCTCCTCGGACATGATCAGCCCCCCCCTGGGCGACTTCCGCCACACCATCCACGTGGGCAGCGGCGGCGAGAGCGACATGTTCGGGGACACCTCCTTCCTGCAGGGCAAGTTCCACCTGCTGCCGCGCCATGAGGGTGCCGGTGTCGCCGGCGGTGCCGAGGTGTCACCGTCGCCGTTCTCCTTCTCTCGCACGGCCACCATGAGCGCGGGCGAGGCGGCGGCGCCGTCGCCGCTGCTCAAAAACGCCATTTCCCTGCCGGCGCTGGGGGGGCCGCAGGCGCTCACCCTGCCCCCGGCACAGGCCCCCCCGAAGCCCCCGCGCCTGCACCTCGACGAGGCCCCGGTGGTGCCGGGAGGGGGGGAGGCCCCGGCACAGGGGGAGGAGGAGGAGGAGCCGCCCCGGCTCGCGGCGGCCGCCAACGGCTTCGCCGGCGCTGACGGGGAGGAGGAGGAGGAGGAGGAGGAGCCGCCCTTCCTGTCCCACGCCGGGTCCCTGCTGTCCCTGCACGTGGACCTGGGGCCCTCCATCTTGGAGGACGTGCTGCAGGTCATGGACAAGCACCAGGCGGAGAGAGGGGGCGGAGGGGCCGTGGAGGAGATACCGACGTGAGGGCGGAGACGGGTGAGGAAACTTGGGGGAGGTGACAGTGGTGATGGAGGTGATGCTGATGGAGGTGATGGTGGTGACAATGATGATGGTGGTGATGGTGGTGATGGAGGTGACGGTGGTGATGGAGGTGATGTTGATGGAGGTGATGGTGACAGTGGTGACAGTGGTGATGGGGATGACAGTGGTGATGGAGGTGACGGAGGTGATGGTGGAGATGGAGGTGATGGTAATGGCGATGATGATGGTGATGATGATGGAGGTGGTGATGGAAGTGATGGTGGTGATGATGATGATGGTGATGATGATAGAGGTGATGGAGGTTATGGTGGTGATAGAGGTGACAGTGGTGATGGTGGTGATGGAGGTGATGGGGGTGACGGGGATGGAGGTGATGGGGGTGACGGTGATGATGGTGGTGATGGAGGTGATGGAGGTGACGGTGGTGATGGTGGGGTGGTGACGGAGGTGATGATGATGGTGGTGATGGTGGGGTGGTGATGGAGGTGATGGTGATGGTGGTGGAGGTGATGGTGGTGACGGTGGTGATGGAGGTGATGATGGTGATGATGATGGTGGTGATGGAGGTGACAGTGGTGATGATGGTGATGGTGGTGATG
>NW_020938657.1:5013-8147 GCF_003984885.1 Neopelma chrysocephalum
GATGGGGGTGACAGGGATGGAGGTGATGGGGGTGACGGTGGTGATGGAGGTGATGATGGTGATGATGATGGTGGTGATGGAGGTGACAGTGGTGATGATGGTGATGGTGGTGATGGGGGTGATGGGGGTGATGGGGATGGAGGTGATGGTGGTGACAGTGTTGATGGGGGTGGTGGTGCTGATGGTGATGGAGGTGATGATGGTGGAGGTGATGGAAGTGATGTAGGTGATGGTGGTGATGGGGATGGAGATGATGATGGTGCTAGAGGTGCCAGAGGCGGTGCCGGTGATTCCGGGCGCTCTCTCTCCGTGGCCCCCGAGTTCCAGCCCCCCTCCGTTCCCTCCGGCAGATCCCGCCGTGCCAACGCCAGGAGGGGCTTCGTCCTCGGCCCCCGCGGATTCCGGACATTCCCTCCACATTTGGGGAGAATCCCAACGGCCCCTCCATCTCCACCCGCTCTCCTATGGGAACGGGACGTGTCCGTGTCTGCCGGAATTCCCGGATTTCGGAGGTTCCCAACCCCTCGGATCGTCGGGGACGTTCAACCCGCGGCTTCCCAGGATTCCTTGGGAATGCCGCCCGCCCACCGGGACAGCTCCGGAGGGAAGAGGCTCCTCTGAGCTTTGCCAAGTTGGGCTTTACCAAGTTGGGATCTGTTGGGCTTTGCCAAGTTGGGCCTTTCCCAAGCCGGGCTTTGCCGTCGCGCCGTCCCTCCGGAGAAGCCAAAAGCTCCCCGTGGAGGGGCTGGAAAACCCCAGCGGGATTTCCCGTGTTTTGGGAAAACTGAACCCCCCCCCCGGAAGAGCCGAAGCCCCTCCCAGGCTTTAGCACCGGGATCGAGATCGGGAGGGATTTGAAGCCAAAAAGGAGCCGCAAAAACGACCCCAAAAAAAACCCAAAACCCCCTGAGAAGGGAAGGGGGAGCAGCTGGGGGGGATCCCAAAAAACCCCCAAACCCCCCGAGGGGTGAAGGGGCAGCACCCGGGGGGGGGACCCGCCGTGTCTGGGAGTGCAGCGGGAACCGATTCCGGGGGGATTCCCGCTGGATTTGGGAACACGAGGACCAGAAGCCGCCGGAGGAGCCGAACTCAACTCACCCTTTTCCCTCTTCCCGGGGTTTTAGAGCCCGGATCGGGATCCCCCCGAGGAGCCGCCGTGTCCCTCCTGGACTAATTAAGGAGCTGGATTGACGAGCCGGGGGCTCTTCCTGCCCGGAAAACCAAACCCCTTCTTGGGCTGAGAACTCCCAGGACTCGGGGCTTGAATCGACTTCCCTCTGCAGAGTAATTAAGACAAGGAGGTTAATTGGGCTCGAGCAGCCCCCCGGGGGGGGAATTTCTCTTGGATTTGATGCTCTTTGGTCCCAACTCTTTTCCTGCTCTGTTTTTTTTTTTATTTATTTTTAGGGTTTTGTTTGTGTTTTTTTTTTCCTGCCAAAAAAAAAAAATAATTCCAGCGATGGGACGGAGCCGTTTGAGAGCCTCGTTTGTGGTTAATTAATCCCCGTTTGTGGTTAATTAATGACGGGTTTTGGGGGGAATGTGGCTCCCTGAGCCCTCCTGTCCCGCTCAGGAAAGGAAGAAAAGGCCAGAACGGATCATTTTGGGCGGGTTTTGGAGCATTTTGGGGGGGTTCCAACGCGGGGCTGGGTTGTTTTCCTGGATTTCACCTCAGTTTTCCTGGATTTTGCCTCGGTTTTCCTGGATTTCACCTCGGTTTTCCTGGATTTCCCCTCGATTAGTGAGGCTGAACCTGTTTGTCCCCCATCCCGGCCCGGCTCCCATCCGGAATTCCAAAACAATTCCTGCCAGAACCGTTTCAAAACAACGACCAAAATCAGCCAAAATCCCCTTTTCTTCCCCCTTTTTGTCCCTTCTCAACCCCCTGAAATCATCCCCAAAATGACAATTAGCCCTTAAAATTAATGTTATTTTTATCCCTGAAGTCGCCCCAATCCCATTTTTCCCCCGTTTCATCTCATCCCCTTAAGTGCAAATAAACCCGTCTTTAATCAATTTTTAACCATTAATAAACCCCTTGGGTTCCTCCTTCCCCTCTCCCCCTAATTAGCCCCTCCCAAAATTAACAATTCCCGCCAAAACCGTTGCCAAACCCCGTGGATTCGTCCCCAATTCCAAGAACTGTGACTCATCCAGGCCGGGATGTGACTCCACACCCACTGGGACCTTTCCGGGGATCTTTATCAAGGAGTTAATCAATGACTAATTAATTAATGTGTCCTATTAATTAATTGAGTTCCTGGTTATCCCGGGATTTCCGGGAAGTGGATTGAACGCCCACGGCCGGACGAGCGCCAGGAACAGCCGGGGATTAAACCGGGAGGGGCTGACCCGGGGCTGACCTGGGAAAAAAAGGCAAATTCCCACAAAACAGGGGAAAAAAACCACCAGGGGGAGCGTGAAAATAAGGAGGAAAAATAAAGAGGAGTGTGGGATTCACTTGGAAGTGTGGGATTCACCTGGATGTGAGGAATTCTCCAGGGAGCTGCTGTCGACCCACGCTCACCGTGGGGTCTCTGGGATGAATTTTGGGATATTTGGTTGATTTGGGTTCAATGAAAAGGAAAGAGAAATCGAGAAAAAAGCTGGTTTTTGGCAGGAATTCCTCGGGATGGAGAGGCTGGGAGGGGCTGGGTGGGGTGAGCTCATAACCAGCCCTTGGGAATCTCATTCACCCCCGGTTCTCCCCTTTCCCCCCTCACGTTTCCCCTCCCGTTCTCCCCCTCGTTATCCCTCATTTTCCCCTCACTCTCCCCCCTCATTTTCCCCCTCGTTCTCCCCGCACCCTCATTTACTCCTTTTCCCCCAAAATCCCCCTCAGCCCCTTTTCCCTCCCTTTCCCCTTTTCCCATTTTCCCCCCATTTTCCCCCCTCGTTCTCCCCGTACCCTCATTTACCCCTTTTCCCCCCCATATCCCCCTCAGCCCCTTTTCTCCCATATCCCCCTCAGCCCCTTTTCCCCCATATCCCCCTCAGCCCCTTTTCCCTCCCTTTCCCATTTTCCCATTTTCCCACTTTCCCCCCATTTCCCCCCTCATTTTCCCGCCTTTTCCCCGCGCATGCGCACACGGCGCCCCCGCGCGGCCGGGGGGCGCTCAGCGCGACCCCCCCCC
>NW_020938657.1:8247-9071 GCF_003984885.1 Neopelma chrysocephalum
CTCCCCCTCTCCTCGCCCCTCCCTCTCCCTCTTCCCTCACCCCTCCCTCCCTGCCCCGCGCAGGCGCCCTCGCTGCCCCGGCGGCGGAGCCAAGATGGCGGCGGTGGTTCAGAATGTGGTCAAGCTGTGAGTGCGGGTCCCCCCCCACAACCAACCCCGACTTGACCCCCCCCCGCGGGGGGTGAATGGTCCGGCCCGGCCGCGCGCGGGAACCGCGGCCCCCCCTGGGCCCCCCCCGCGCGCCGGGCGGGACCAAGTGCCGGGAAAGGGGGGGTTTGGGAGGCGGGGGGGGGGGTTGGGAAGGGAACGGGACACGCGCGCTTTGTTCGGGGGGAACTTTGCTGAGGGGGAAAGGGAAGAGGGTGAGAGGGTCCGTGAGGGGAAAGACCCCCTAAAAAACACCCCCATCCCCGGAGCCGGGAGGGGCTGAGGGACCTGGGGGGGGGAACCCCAGGAATTCCTGTGGGAAGGTCCCGGAGAGGGCAAAGGGGGGGGGGAGGTCACTGAACATCCCTAAAAATCCCTGTGTGGTGTCCCTGCGCTTCCCTGAACCTCCCCGCAGATCCCTAAAGTTCCCTGGGAGAGTGGCCTGGAGAGGCCAAGGGCGGGGGAGTCATCCCTGGACATCATCCCTGGATATCCCTGGACTTCCTTACACATCCCCTGTTATTCCCTGTCCATTCCCGTCTTTCTTCCCTGTGTTTTCCTCTACGTCCCAGGAAGAGGGTTCTGGAGACACCAAGTCGGGGGGGAATCCCCCCAGTACATCCCTGTGCTTCCCATTCCATCCCTTTATATCCCTGTCCATCCCTGTACTTCCCATT
>NW_020938658.1:0-1803 GCF_003984885.1 Neopelma chrysocephalum
AGGTCTGGAATCAGGTCTGGAATCAGGTCTGGAATCTCCGCCCCCATTAAGGGACTCGGAGTTAATTGGTCCAAGGGCAACTAATTGTAGGTTCCCAACTAACTGTGGGTTCCCAGTTGTGGATTCCCAACTAATTGTGGGTTCCCAATTGTGGGTTCCCAACTAACTGTGGATTCTGGGCTGCTGCTTCCATGTGGGAAAACCAGGCTCAGCTCCGGCCTTGGCACCTTTTCCCTCCCTTTTTGCCTCAAATTGATGCTGATGAAGCTGGAAGTTAATTAAAAATCAATTAAAATCTCCATTCCCAGTTTTATTTTCACTTTTTGCACCCGCAGGGGGAGGGAGGAAAAGCCCCTTTTTCTCCCCGTTTTCCGCTCGGATTCTCCTCTTCCAGCCTTGGATTTCCTCGGGAAAAACAACGATTTTGGTTAAAACAGCAGCGGGATGAGCTGGGGCTGCATCCCCGGGGGAGTTTGAGGGGGATTTTGGGACAATTTGGGGGGGATTTGGGGAATTCTGACTCCAACCCTCAAGCCCCCAGCGGGGGGGGGGCTCGTTTGCTGCTTTAATTATCCCCCCCCAGGTCACCAAATTTGGGATTTCAACAAACTGAATTTGGGATTAAAATGAACAAAATTTGGGATTTCAACGAACTGAATTTGGGATTAAAACAAACCAAATTTGGGATTAAAACGAACAAAATTTGGGATTTCAACGAACCAGATTTGGGATTTCAACGAACCAAATTTGGGATTTCCACGAGGGGAAGCTCCGGGATTCCCGAGGATTCCGGAGCGCGGGGAAGCTCCACTTCCCCCCCCCCGCTTCCCGCTGGGAATTTTCCCCGCTGTGTTTTATTTCCCGGGGGGATCTTTTTCCGCCTCTTCCCCCGGGACGTCCCTGCCCGATCCGCGGGAAGAAAAAAAAAAAGGGACGAGGAGGTGGGGGGGAAATCCTGGATTTCCCCGTGCGAATCGTGGATTTCCCCGGGCACAGGGAAGCGGAGGGAAGCGGAGGCCCCGGGGTGGGGCCTTGGCGCGGGGCCGGCGGAGCTCCGGGAGCCGCGGGACGGGAGCGGCCGCGCTCGGGAGGCTCCGGTGAGTCCCGGACCCTTCCCGGCCCCTTCCCGGGGCCATTCCCGGCGGGATCCCCCCCGGCAGCGGCACCGGGAGCAGCCCGGGGATGGGAGGGAGGGGAAGGGGGGGGGGGGGTGGCCGCGAGTGACAAGCGCCGGAAATTTGGGAGCTGGGAATTTCGGGGGAGGGAATTGGCCTCTTCCCGGCGGCTCCAGCGGCGGCTCCCGAATCCCGGGATGCTGCGGACGAGGTGGGGAGGGGGGTGTGGGATGGAAGGGGGGTGGTTCCAGGGAATCCCGGGGGGGGCAGTTGTGTCCCTGTCGCATCCCTGATTTAACGGGAAGGGGGAGGATTCCTTCCTGTTATCCATGAAAGAAGAACCGGATCCTCCCCCACCCTTTCCCGCCCCCTCCCCCGGGCCCGGCTTAATTAAACCAGCGCTTAATTTCAGCCCCCCCCCCGGTGGGACCTTCCCGGCCGCTCCCGGCTCAGATTATCCCGGGAAGAGGCGGCGGATCCCGGGAAGAGCCGGCAGGGACAGGCCGGATCCCACCCCGGCGTTTTCCAGGTTTATTTTTTCCACGGGCGCGGCAGAATTCCTGGATTTTTTTTTTTTAGCGCCCGTTCCCGGGAGTTTCCCGGCCCCGGCGCGGACTCCGGCCCCGTCCCTGCCCTGTGCCCCCGGCCCATCCCGGCCCATCCCGGCCCATCCCGGCCCATCCCGGCC
>NW_020938659.1:0-1814 GCF_003984885.1 Neopelma chrysocephalum
AGGTCTGGAATCAGGTCTGGAATCAGGTCTGGAATCTCCGCCCCCATTAAGGGACTCGGAGTTAATTGGTCCAAGGGCAACTAATTGTAGGTTCCCAAGTAACTGTGGGTTCCCAGTTGTGGATTCCCAGTTGTGGATTCCCAACTAATTGTGGGTTCCCAATTGTGGGTTCCCAACTAACTGTAGATTCTGGGCTGCTGCTTCCATGTGGGAAAACCAGGCTCAGCTCCGGCCTTGGCACCTTTTCCCTCCCTTTTTGCCTCAAATTGATGCTGATGAAGCTGGAAGTTAATTAAAAATCAATTAAAATCTCCATTCCCAGTTTTATTTTCACTTTTTGCACCCGCAGGGGGAGGGAGGAAAAGCCCCTTTTTCTCCCCGTTTTCCGCTCGGATTCTCCTCTTCCAGCCTCGGATTTCCTCGGGAAAAACAACGATTTTGGTTAAAACAGCAGCGGGATGAGCTGGGGCTGCATCCCCGGGGGGGTTTGAGGGGGATTTTGGGACAATTTGGGGGGGATTTGGGGAATTCTGACTCCAACCCTCAAGCCCCCAGCGGGGGAGGGGCTCGTTTGCTGCTTTAATTATCCCCCCCCAGGTCACCAAATTTGGGATTTCAACAAACTGAATTTGGGATTAAAATGAACAAAATTTGGGATTTCAACGAACTGAATTTGGGATTAAAACAAACCAAATTTGGGATTAAAACGAACAAAATTTGGGATTTCAACGAACCAGATTTGGGATTTCAACGAACCAAATTTGGGATTTCCACGAGGGGAAGCTCCGGGATTCCCGAGGATTCCGGAGCGCGGGGAAGCTCCACTTCCCCCCCCCCGCTTCCCGCTGGGAATTTTCCCCGCTGTGTTTTATTTCCCGGGGGGATCTTTTTCCGCCTCTTCCCCCGGGACGTCCCTGCCCGATCCGCGGGAAGAAAAAAAAAAAGGGACGAGGAGGTGGGGGGGAAATCCTGGATTTCCCCGTGCGAATCGTGGATTTCCCCGGGCACAGGGAAGCGGAGGGAAGCGGAGGCCCCGGGGTGGGGCCTTGGCGCGGGGCCGGCGGAGCTCCGGGAGCCGCGGGACGGGAGCGGCCGCGCTCGGGAGGCTCCGGTGAGTCCCGGACCCTTCCCGGCCCCTTCCCGGGGCCATTCCCGGCGGGATCCCCCCCGGCAGCGGCACCGGGAGCAGCCCGGGGATGGGAGGGAGGGGAAGGGGGGGGGGGTGGCCGCGAGTGACAAGCGCCGGAAATTTGGGAGCTGGGAATTTCGGGGGAGGGAATTGGCCTCTTCCCGGCGGCTCCAGCGGCGGCTCCCGAATCCCGGGATGCTGCGGACGAGGTGGGGAGGGGGATGTGGGATGGAAGGGGGGTGGTTCCAGGGAATCCCGGGGGGGGAGTTGTGTCCCTGTCGCATCCCTGATTTAACGGGAAGGGGGAGGATTCCTTCCTGTTATCCATGAAAGAAGAACCGGATCCTCCCCCACCCTTTCCCGCCCCCTCCCCCGGGCCCGGCTTAATTAAACCAGCGCTTAATTTCAGCCCCCCCCCCGGTGGGACCTTCCCGGCCGCTCCCGGCTCAGATTATCCCGGGAAGAGGCGGCGGATCCCGGGAAGAGCCGGCAGGGACAGGCCGGATCCCACCCCGGCGTTTTCCAGGTTTATTTTTTCCACGGGCGCGGCAGAATTCCTGGATTTTTTTTTTTTAGCGCCCGTTCCCGGGAGTTTCCCGGCCCCGGCGCGGACTCCGGCCCCGTCCCTGCCCTGTGCCCCCGGCCCATCCCGGCCCATCCCGGCCCATCCCGGCCCATCCCGGCC
>NW_020938660.1:0-910 GCF_003984885.1 Neopelma chrysocephalum
ATTTTCCCTTCCCTGACTCCCATTTTTCCCTGTTTTTTCCTGTTTTTCCCTGTTTTTCCCAGCTCTGGCCTCATTTTCCCTTCCCTGAATCCCGTTTTTCCCCATTTTTCCCCCATTTTCCCAGCCCTGATGTCATTTTCCCTCCCTTGATCCCGTTTTTCCGTGTTTTCCCTGTTTTTCCCAGCTCTGGCCTCATTTTCCCTCCCTTGATCCCGTTTTTCCGTGTTTTTCCCATCTCTGATGTCATTTTCCCTCCTTGATCCCATTTTTCCGTGTTTTCCCTGTTTTCCCAGCTGTGGTCTCATTTTCCCTCCCTTGATCCCATTTTTCCCTGTTTTTCCCTGTTTTCCCAGCTCTGGCCTCATTTTCCCTCCCTTGATCCCGTTTTTCCCTGTTTTTCCCATCTCTGATGTCATTTTCCCTCCTTGATCCCATTTTTCCCTGTTTTTCCCTGTTTTCCCAGCTCTGGCCTCATTTTCCCTCCCTTGATCCCATTTTTCCCCGGTTTTCCGTGTTTTTCCCATCTCTGATGTCATTTTCCCTCCTTGATCCCATTTTTCCATGTTTTCCGTGTTTTCCCAGCTGTGGCTGTCAGCTGGTGCTGGTTCCGTCTGTCCGGGACGTTTCCCTTTGTCCGGTGTATCCACAGCCCCCGATTCCCATCCCGGACCTGCCCAAGGAGGACCGAGCGGTACCGACCCCCAATCCCCCCTTGCCCAGAAAAATAAACCCCCAATTCCCACAAATTGGGGCATTTCAAGGCAGTTTTGGGGGATTTCGGGGCGGGTTTGGGGTATTTCAGGTGGGGTTTGGGGTATTTGGGGGCAATTTTGGGGTATTTGGGGGCTGGTTTGGGATATTTCGGGGGGGGGGTTGGGGTATTTGGGGGCAGTTTGGGGGTGGTTTGAGG
>NW_020938660.1:1010-3967 GCF_003984885.1 Neopelma chrysocephalum
TTTGGGGTATTTTGGGGCTGGTTTGAGGTATTTTGGGGCAGTTTTGGGGTATTTCAGGTGGGGTTTGGGATATTTCAGGGGGGGTTTGGGGTATTTTGGGGTGGGTTTCGGGTATTTCAGGTGGGGTTTTGGGGTATTTCAGGGCAATTTTGGGGTGTTTGGGGTATTTTGGGGTGGGTTTCGGGTATTTTGGGATTTGTGATATTTCAGGTGGGGTTTGGGATATTTCAGGTGGGGTTTGAGGTATTTTGGTGCAGTTTTGGTGTGTTTTGGGGCAGGTTTGGGATATTTCAAGGCAGTTTTGGTGTGTTTTGGGGCGGGTTTGAGGTATTTTAAGGCAGTTTGGGGGTGGTTTGGGATATTTGAGGTGGGATTTGAGGTATTTTGGGGCATTTTGGGGGTGTTTTGTGCTGGTTTGTGCCCCGTGTGTGACATGATCCCCATGTCCCAGCGGGTGCTGCTGCTGCCCGAGCCCTGCACGCTGGACATCGACGGGGTGGTGCTGGGGCTCAGCTCCACGGACGTGCTCTTCCACATGGGAGCTGAGGAGATCAGCAGGTGGGGCCCTTTTCCCCCTTTTTTCCCCCTTTTTCCCCCTTTTCCCCCTTTTTCCCGCTTTTTTTTAACCTTTTCTTTCTCTTTTATCCCCATTTTTCAACTTTTTCCTCCCCTCTTTTTTCCCCATTTTCCCACCTTTTTCCCCCCTCCTTTTCCATTTCCTCCCCACTTTTCCTCCCCTTTTTTCTTCCCCATTTCCCCCCTTTTTCTTCCTCCTTCCCCCCTTTTTCTTCCCCCTTTTTATTTTTTCCCCTTTTCCCCCTTTTTCTTCTTCCCCACTTTCCCTCCTCCTTTTTCTCCCCTTTTTCTTCCTCCCCTTTCTTGCTTTCCCACCCTTTTTCCCCATTTCTCCCTCCCCCTTTTAATTCCCCCCTTTTTTCCTTCCCCCACTTTCCTCCCCCTTTCCCTTCTTACCCCCATTTTCCCCCATTTTCCCCCTTTCCCTCCCTTTTCCCGCAGCTCCTCCGGGATCTCCGACCGTTTCACGCGGATCCTGTGGCACATCCTGACCCAGCGCAGGTGAGGGCCCAAAATGGCCCCAAAACGGCCCCAAAACGACCCCAAAACGGTCCCAAAACAACCCCAAAACAACCCCAAAACAGCCCCAAAACAACCCCAAAACAACCCCAAAACAGCCCCAAAACGGCCCCAAAACAGCCCCAAAACGGCCCCAAAACAGCCCCAAAACAGCCCCAAAATGACCCCAAAACAGGCAAATCCTCTCCCGTCCCCCCTTTGAAATAATTTTTGACCTTAAAAAGGCCCTTTTTGGGGTTGGGGACCCCAAACTGTGTCTGTGCCCCATAACTGTGTCTGTGCCCCATAACTGTGTCTGTGCCCCCAGTTTCTATCCCCTGTACCCACCCTTGGAGGTGTCTGTGCCCCCCAAACTCTCTGTGCCCCATAACTGTGTCTGTGCCCCCAAACTGTGTGTGTGCCCCATAACTGTGTCTGTGCCCCATAACTGTCTGTGCCCCATAACTGTGTCTGTGCCCCCAAACTGTGTGTGTGCCCCATAACTGTGTCCGTGCCCCATAACTGTGTCTGTGCCCCCAAACTGTGTGTGTGCCCCATAACTGTCTGTGCCCCCCAGTTTCTACCCCCTGTACCCTCCGTCGGAGGAGTTGAACGTTCACCACGAGGTTGCAGCGCTCGGGGCCCGGCTGCCCCTCACCCCCGACGTGCTCATCACCCCCTCCCAGCTCAGGTTCTTCATCAAGGTCAGAGCCCTGAGCCCAATCCCTGATCCCTGAGCCCAATCCCTGATCCCAAATCCCTGAACCCTGATCCCATCCCTGAGCCCTGATCCCAATCTCAGATCCCTGATCCCACAGCCCTGATCCCTGATCCCAAATCCCTGTTTCTTCCTCGAGGTCAGAGCCCTGATCCCACAGCCCTGATCCCAATCCCTGAGCCCTGATCCCAAATCCCTGAGCCCTGGTCCCAAATCCTTGATGCCTGATCCCAATCCCTGAGCCCTGATCCCAACTCCCAGCTGCACTTCTTCATCAAGGTCAGATCCATGAGCCCTGAGCCCAATCCCTGATCCCAAATCCCAAACCAGATCCCAAATCCCTGGTTCTTTGTCAAGGAGGGGTCAGCTCCTGGGGTCTGGATCAGTGGGAGCTGGAGACTCTTGGGGTCCAGGGTGACTCTGAACAGCCCCCTGGCTGGATCTGGGGGTTCCCAACACCCATCCCAGATGGATCCAGGTGTTCCCAACACCCATCCAGGTGTATCCCAGTGTTCCCAATACCCATCCCACTCTATCCAGGTGTTCCCAACACCCATCCAGGTGTTTTTGTCACTCATCCCAGCTGGATCCAGGTGTTCTCACCCCCCCCCAGCCATACTCTGACCCTCCCCGTGCCCCCATTCCCCCATTCCCACATTCCCCCATTCCCACATTCCCCATTCCCACATTCCCCATTCCCGCAGGACGTCCTGGGCTGTGTCTGCATCAACCCCGGGCAGCTGACCAAGGGCCGGGCCGGGGGCACCTTCGGCCGCCTCTGGATCCACCGGGAAGAGCCGAGGGAATCACCCACGGAATCACCCACGGAGCCGCGCAGGAACCCCTGTGTGGCTGCCCAGATCCTCCGGATCTGAGCCCTCAGGATCCAATCCCTTGGGATCTGAGCCCTCGGGATCTGAGCCCTCGGGATCCAATCCCTCAGGATCTGAGCCCTCTGGATCTGAGCCCTCGGCTCCGGCTCCACGCCTGGAGTTCTGATGGAAACGCCTGGAATTCCGATGGAAACACCCGGAATTCTGGTGCAAACCCCCCCAGTGACCCCCCCCGGAAGGTTTTTCTCCTGCTGGACTTGCCCAGGAAAAGGGGGTTTGGGGGTGGGAAGGTCTGGAATCAGGTCTGGAATCAGGTCTGGAATCAGGTCTGG
>NW_020938661.1:0-859 GCF_003984885.1 Neopelma chrysocephalum
ATTTTCCCTTCCCTGACTCCCATTTTTCCCTGTTTTTTCCTGTTTTTCCCTGTTTTTCCCAGCTCTGGCCTCATTTTCCCTTCCCTGAATCCCGTTTTTCCCCATTTTTCCCCCATTTTCCCAGCCCTGATGTCATTTTCCCTCCCTTGATCCCGTTTTTCCGTGTTTTCCCTGTTTTTCCCAGCTCTGGCCTCATTTTCCCTCCCTTGATCCCGTTTTTCCGTGTTTTTCCCATCTCTGATGTCATTTTCCCTCCTTGATCCCATTTTTCCGTGTTTTCCCTGTTTTCCCAGCTGTGATCTCATTTTCCCTCCCTTGATCCCATTTTTCCGTGTTTTCCCTGTTTTCCCAGCTGTGGTCTCATTTTCCCTCCCTTGATCCCATTTTTCCCTGTTTTTCCCTGTTTTCCCATCTCTGATGTCATTTTCCCTCCCTTGATCCCATTTTTCCCCGGTTTTCCGTGTTTTTCCCATCTCTGATGTCATTTTCCCTCCTTGATCCCATTTTTCCATGTTTTCCATGTTTTCCCAGCTGTGGCTGTCAGCTGGTGCTGGTTCCGTCTGTCCGGGACGTTTCCCTTTGTCCGGTGTATCCACAGCCCCCGATTCCCATCCCGGACCTGCCCAAGGAGGACCGAGCGGTACCGACCCCCAATCCCCCCTTGCCCAGAAAAATAAACCCCCAATTCCCACAAATTGGGGCATTTCAAGGCAGTTTTGGGGGATTTCGGGGCGGGTTTGGGGTATTTCAGGTGGGGTTTGGGGTATTTGGGGGCAATTTTGGGGTATTTGGGGGCTGGTTTGGGATATTTCGGGGGGGGGGTTGGGGTATTTGGGGGCAGTTTGGGGGTGGTTTGAGG
>NW_020938661.1:959-3872 GCF_003984885.1 Neopelma chrysocephalum
TTTGGGGTATTTTGGGGCTGGTTTGAGGTATTTTGGGGCAGTTTTGGGGTATTTCAGGTGGGGTTTGGGATATTTCAGGGGGGGTTTGGGGTATTTTGGGGTGGGTTTCGGGTATTTCAGGTGGGGTTTTGGGGTATTTCAGGGCAATTTTGGGGTGTTTGGGGTATTTTGGGGTGGGTTTCGGGTATTTTGGGATTTGTGATATTTCAGGTGGGGTTTGGGATATTTCAGGTGGGGTTTGAGGTATTTTGGTGCAGTTTTGGTGTGTTTTGGGGCAGGTTTGGGATATTTCAAGGCAGTTTTGGTGTGTTTTGGGGCGGGTTTGAGGTATTTTAAGGCAGTTTGGGGGTGGTTTGGGATATTTGAGGTGGGATTTGAGGTATTTTGGGGCATTTTTGGGGTGTTTTGTGCTGGTTTGTGCCCCGTGTGTGACATGATACCCGTGTCCCAGCGGGTGCTGCTGCTGCCCGAGCCCTGCACGCTGGACATCGACGGGGTGGTGCTGGGGCTCAGCTCCACGGACGTGCTCTTCCACATGGGAGCTGAGGAGATCAGCAGGTGGGGCCCTTTACACCCTTTTCCACCCTTTTTCCCCCTTTTCTCCCCTTTTTCCCCCTTTTTCCCGCTTTTTTTTAACCTTTTCTTTCTCTTTTATCCCCATTTTTCAACTTTTTCCTCCCCTCTTTTTTCCCCATTTTCCCACCTTTTTCCCCCCTCCTTTTCCATTTCCTCCCCACTTTTCCTCCCCTTTTTTCTTCCCCATTTCCCCCCTTTTCTTCCTCCTTCCCCCCTTTTTCTTCCCCCTTTTTATTTGTTCCCCTTTTCCCCCTTTTTCTTCTTCCCCACTTTCCCTCCTCCTTTTTCTCCCCTTTGTCTTCCTCCCCTTTCTTGCTTTCCCACCCTTTTTCCCCATTTCTTCCTCCCCCTTTTAATTCCCCCCTTTTTTCCTTCCCCCACTTTCCTCCCCCTTTCCCTTCTTACCCCCATTTTCCCCCTCCCAATTTTCCCCCTTTCCCTCCCTTTTCCCGCAGCTCCTCCGGGATCTCCGACCGTTTCACGCGGATCCTGCGGCACATCCTGACCCAGCGCAGGTGAGGGCCCAAAATGGCCCCAAAACGGCCCCAAAACGACCCCAAAACGGTCCCAAAACAACCCCAAAACAGCCCCAAAACAACCCCAAAACAACCCCAAAACAACCCCAAAACAGCCCCAAAACGGCCCCAAAACAGCCCCAAAACGGCCCCAAAACAGCCCCAAAACAGCCCCAAAATGACCCCAAAACAGGCAAATCCTCTCCCGTCCCCCCTTTGAAATAATTTTTGACCTTAAAAAGGCCCTTTTTGGGGTTGGGGACCCCAAACTGTGTCTGTGCCCCATAACTGTGTCTGTGCCCCCAGTTTCTACCCACTGTACCCACCATTGGAGGTGTCTGTGCCCCATAACTGTGTCTGTGCCCCATAACTGTGTCTGTGCCCCCCAGTTTCTATCCCCTGTACCCACCCTTGGAGGTGTCTGTGCCCCCCAAACTCTCTGTGCCCCATAACTGTGTGTGTGCCCCCAAACTGTGTGTGTGCCCCATAACTGTCTGTGCCCCATAACTGTCTGTGCCCCCCAGTTTCTACCCCCTGTACCCTCCGTCGGAGGAGTTGAACGTTCACCACGAGGTTGCAGCGCTCGGGGCCCGGCTGCCCCTCACCCCCGACGTGCTCATCACCCCCTCCCAGCTCAGGTTCTTCGTCAAGGTCAGAGCCCTGAGCCCAATCCCAGATCCCAAATCCCTGAACCCTGATCCCATCCCTGAGCCCTGATCCCAATCTCAGATCCCTGATCCCACAGCCCTGATCCCTGATCCCAAATCCCTGTTTCTTCCTCGAGGTCAGAGCCCTGATCCCACAGCCCTGATCCCAATCCCTGAGCCCTGATCCCAAATCCCTGAGCCCTGGTCCCAAATCCTTGATGCCTGATCCCAATCCCTGAGCCCTGATCCCAACTCCCAGCTGCACTTCTTCATCAAGGTCAGATCCATGAGCCCTGAGCCCAATCCCTGATCCCAAATCCCAAACCAGATCCCAAATCCCTGGTTCTTTGTCAAGGAGGGGTCAGCTCCTGGGGTCTGGATCAGTGGGAGCTGGAGACTCTTGGGGTCCAGGGTGACTCTGAACAGCCCCCTGGCTGGATCTGGGGGTTCCCAACACCCATCCCAGATGGATCCAGGTGTTCCCAACACCCATCCAGGTGTATCCCAGTGTTCCCAACACCCATCCCACTCTATCCAGGTGTTCCCAACACCCATCCAGGTGTTTTTGTCACTCATCCCAGCTGGATCCAGGTGTTCTCACCCCCCCTCAGCCATACCCTGACCCTCCCCATGCCCCCATTCCCCCATTCCCACATTCCCCCATTCCCACATTCCCCATTCCCACACTCCCCATTCCCGCAGGACGTCCTGGGCTGTGTCTGCATCAACCCCGGGCAGCTGACCAAGGGCCGGGCCGGGGGCACCTTCGGCCGCCTCTGGATCCACCGGGAAGAGCCGAGGGAATCACCCACGGAATCACCCACGGAATCACCCACGGAGCCGCGCAGGAACCCCTGTGTGGCTGCCCAGATCCTCCGGATCTGAGCCCTCAGGATCCAATCCCTTGGGATCTGAGCCCTCGGGATCTGAGCCCTCGGGATCCAATCCCTCAGGATCTGAGCCCTCTGGATCTGAGCCCTCGGCTCCGGCTCCACGCCTGGAGTTCTGATGGAAACGCCTGGAATTCCGATGGAAACACCCGGAATTCTGGTGCAAACCCCCCCAGTGACCCCCCCCGGAAGGTTTTTCTCCTGCTGGACTTGCCCAGGAAAAGGGGGTTTGGGGGTGGGAAGGTCTGGAATCAGGTCTGGAATCAGGTCTGGAATCAGGTCTGG
>NW_020938662.1:0-4203 GCF_003984885.1 Neopelma chrysocephalum
CGGCTGGCATTCCCTTCCATCAAACCCGGTAATTCCTGACATTCCAGGGCCCCATTCCATGGCAATTCCCAGCTGGCATTCCCTTCCATAAAACCTGGTAAATCCCAAAATTCCAGGGCAATTCCCGGCCCCATTCCATGGGAATTCCCTGCCCCACCCCCCGGAGGATCCATGGCTGGCATTCCCTTCCATAAAACCTGGTAATTCCCGACATTCCAGGGCAATTCCCAGCTGGCATTCCCTTCCATCAAACCTGGTAAATCCCAAAATTCCATGGGAATTCCCGACTGGCATTCCCCTCCATCAAACCCAGTAATTCCCGGCATTCCAGGGCCCCATTCCATGGGAATTCCTGGCTGCCATTCCCTTCCATCAAACCTGGTAAATCCCGACATTCCAGGGCAATTCCTGGCCCCATTCCAGGGGAATTCCTGACCCCATTCCATGGGCTCAATCCAGGTCCCTTTCCATGGGGTCAATCCCTCAGGAACTGCTCCAGGTCCATATTCCATGGGATCAATCCCTCAGGAACTGTTCCAGGTCCTTTTCCATCCTTCGGGAACTGCTCCAACCTGGGTCCCTCCCATGGGGCCCATCCCGGATCCGCCGGAATCGTCTCCACGGATCTGGTGGATCCCTCTGGCAGCTCCTCCCCATTCCCAAATCCCGCCCTCCCAACCCCCAATCCCAATCCCAGCAGGCAAACCGGGATGAGGCAGAATTGTCTCTCTATCCCAACGTTCCCACCTCCCCTTTTCCATGTTTTTCCGTGTTTTCCCAGACACGGATCAGAGCCTGAAGAAGGAAGGGCTCCTGTCCCAGGACGGGAGCAGCCTGGAGGCTCTGCTGAGGACGGACCCTCTGGAAAAACGTTCCCTGCCGGATCCCAGGATGGACGACGACAGCCTGGGCGAGTTCCCCGTCACCAACAGCCGCGCCAGGAAGGTGCCTTTTCCTGGGAATTCCGGGCGGGAAATAATTCCGGGATGAAACACTCGGGTTTTCCAACCCTTCCGGCTCCTCCCCGGCACCGAGGGCTCGGGAAAGGGGAATAAAATCATGGAAAGGGGGAGATCCGGGGGGGAAGATTCGAGGGAAGGGATGTTCTGGAGGTGAAATTTAGGGAGAGGGAATTTTATTGACCTCCCAAAAAAATTTGGGAGAGGGGAGTTTCTGGGATAGAAAAAATCCGAGGGAAAAAATTCGGGGACAGAGGGAGTTTCTGGGTTAAAAAAAAAATCCACGGAAAAAATTTAGGGAAGGGGATCCTGGTCCCAAAATTCAGGAGAGGGGAGTTTCTGGGATAAAAAAAATCTGAGGGAAAATTTCAGGGACAGAGGGAGTTTCTGGTCCCCAAATTCAGTGGGAAAGGGGATCCCAATCCCAAAATTCAGGGAGAGGGAAGTTCTGGTCCCAAAATTCAGTGGGAAGGGGAATCTGGTCCCAAAATTCAGGAGAGGGGAGTTTCTGGGATGAAAAAAAAATCCAAGGAAAATAATTCAGGGAGAGAGGGAGTTTCTGGTCCCAAAATTCAGTGGGAAGGGGATCCCGATCCTAAAATTCAGGGAGAGGGAAATTCCAGTCTCTTCCCATCCCAAGACTCCCTGATTTTCCTCCCATTCCCTCATTATCCAAGTGCTCCAACGAGGGGGTGACATCCCATTGTCCCAAATTCCCTGGAAATCCACCCCGGGCGTGCGACATTCCCCAGGATTTTGCCGAGATTCCACATTTTTTCCCCCTTCCCGGGCTTTTCCAGCTCAGAATCTTTTCCCAGCCTCGTTTCTTTTTTTCCCTTTTCCTTAATTATTGTTCCTCTCCCGTGGTTTTCCCACCCTGTGGAGCCCTTCCATGGCTTTTTTTTGGGAATGAACCCTCCCAGATCCCACAAAAACCTCCCGTCCTTCCTCCTCCTCCTCCTCCTTCCCTTGGAATGGGATCTGCTCTCCCCTGCCCCACCTCCCTGCCCCGTTTTCCCGCTTTTCCCGCTTTTCCCTCAATCCCTGGGCGGGATTTGGTGGGAATAAATGGGAATAACCCCCCCCCCCGCTCTCTCCCAGCGGATCCTGGAGCCGGATGATTTCCTGGACGATTTGGATGACGAGGATTACGAGGAGGACACGCCAAAGAGGAGAGGGAAGGGCAAGGCCAAGGTGAGGATTCCTTGGAATCTTGGAAAATCCGACGGATTTGGGGGGGTCTCCAAATCCCTGAGACCTCCCAGAGCTCCCCCCTCCATCCCGGGATTGAGGAAAACCGGGATAAGCAGGAAACAACCCCCCGGGAGCCGGGATAACTCTTCCTAAGAGGGTGAATTCCCGGGATTCCTCATGGATCTGCCCCTTCCCAAACCGGGAAGGGCCCCGGGAGCGTCCCAGGGATTTGTTCTCCAATGGCCATTCCAGGCCCTTCCCACTGCGTGGTGCTGTTGGATCACACTCGGCCCGGGATCCCGGATCCTGGGATTTGTCCTTCCCACCAAACCCTTGGAGCTCCCAATTTTCCATGAGCTGCAGCTTTTCCTGCCCTGGATTACCTGGGAATGCCCCAAAATTGCCTGGGAACACCCAAAAATTACATGGGAATGCCCAAAAATCGTCTGGGAATGCCCAAAAATGTCCTGGGAATAGCCTGGGAATGCCCAAAAATTGTCTGGGAATGCCCAAAAATTGTCTGGGAATGCCCAAAAATGACCTGGGAATGCCCAAAAATGACCTGGGAACACCCTGGAATGGCCTGGGAATGGCCAGAAATTAGCTGTGAACACCCTGGAAGGGCCTGGGAATCCCCACAAAATTATCTGGGATCCCCAAAAATGATCTGGGAACACCTTGGAATGGGCTGGGAATTCCCCAAAATTGTCTGGGAAAGCCCAAAAATGACCTGGGAACACCCTGGAATAGCTTGGGAATGCCTGAAAATTGCCTGGAAACACTCTGGAATATCCTGGGAATGCCCAAAAATTGTATGGGAATGCCCAAAAACAACCCGGGAACAACCTGGGATGGGCTGGGAATGCCCCAGAACCACCCGTGGACGCCCCAGGAGGGGTTTTTTTGAGGGAAATCTTGGAGTTTTCCGTGTTTTTGGGTGGGAATCGTGGGGTTCCAACGGCTGCTTTTCCAGGGCAAAGGCGTGGGAGGGGCCCGGAAGAAGTTGGACGCCGCCATCCTGGAGGACCGGGACAAACCCTACGCCTGCGACAGTGAGTCCCAAAATTCCCAAAAATCCCTGGGATCGGCCAAAACGGACATTCCCACATCCAGGAAAAATTGGGATCGGAGTTTTCCCACCTGGAGCCGAGGGCTGTCCCGGAAAAATGGGGATAAACCTCTCCCAGGCTCCCAAAAAAACCTTCCAGAGGTTTTCCCGGTGGCTCTCCCCCTTTTCCCGGTGGCTTTTCCGTTGGATCCCAGTGGATTCCCAAAGCCGGAGCCCCCCTCATTAAAGAGCCACTTAATGAGTTTGGAGCTACAGATGGGATTCCCAAGGCCAAAGGATTCCCAAGGGTTGGATTCCCAAAGCCAAAGAGTTGGATTCCCAAGAACTTTTTGGGAGGAAAACCCCCCAGATCCAGGAAAACCCCCCAGATCCAGGAACATTTTGGGATAACCAGGGAGGAAAACTCCCCAAATCCAGGAACTTTTCGGGATTACCAGGGAGGAAAACCCCCCAGATCCAGGAACTCCCCCCAGCTCCAGGAACTTTTGGGAGGAAAACCTCCCAGATCTAGGAACTTTTTGGGAGAAACCCCCCCCAGTTCCAGGAACTTTTTGGGATAACCAGGGAGCAAACCCCCCCCAGATCCAGGAACTTTTGGGAGGAAAACCCCCCAGATCCAAGAACTTTTCAAGGATAACCAGGGTGGAAAACCCCCAAATCCAGGAACTTTTTGGGAGGAAAACCCCCCAACTCCAGGAACTTTTTGGGATAACCAGGGAGGAAAAACCCCCCAGCTCCGGGAACATTTCAGGATAACTTTTCGGGATAAAACTTTTCGGGTCAGACCAGAGGCTTTGCCGTGACCTTTTTCTCTCTTCTTCGCTGCTCTCCTGCCACTTGATTCCCCCTTTTCCCTGCTCCCCCTTGGATGTGCCTGTCCCGTGTCCGTGTGTCCGTGTGTCCGTGTGTCCGTGTGTCCGTGTCCGTGTGTCCATGCCGTGTCCGTGTCCTCTCACGACTCTCTTTCTGTGTTTCAGACAG
>NW_020938663.1:0-4369 GCF_003984885.1 Neopelma chrysocephalum
CGGCTGGCATTCCCTTCCATCAAACCCGGTAATTCCTGACATTCCAGGGCCCCATTCCATGGCAATTCCCAGCTGGCATTCCCTTCCATAAAACCTGGTAAATCCCAAAATTCCAGGGCAATTCCCGGCCCCATTCCATGGGAATTCCCTGCCCCACCCCCCGGAGGATCCATGGCTGGCATTCCCTTCCATAAAACCTGGTAATTCCCGACATTCCAGGGCAATTCCCAGCTGGCATTCCCTTCCATCAAACCTGGTAAATCCCAAAATTCCATGGGAATTCCCGACTGGCATTCCCCTCCATCAAACCCAGTAATTCCCGGCATTCCAGGGCCCCATTCCATGGGAATTCCTGGCTGCCATTCCCTTCCATCAAACCTGGTAAATCCCGACATTCCAGGGCAATTCCTGGCCCCATTCCAGGGGAATTCCTGACCCCATTCCATGGGCTCAATCCAGGTCCCTTTCCATGGGGTCAATCCCTCAGGAACTGCTCCAGGTCCATATTCCATGGGATCAATCCCTCAGGAACTGTTCCAGGTCCTTTTCCATCCTTCGGGAACTGCTCCAACCTGGGTCCCTCCCATGGGGCCCATCCCGGATCCGCCGGAATCGTCTCCACGGATCTGGTGGATCCCTCTGGCAGCTCCTCCCCATTCCCAAATCCCGCCCTCCCAACCCCCAATCCCAATCCCAGCAGGCAAACCGGGATGAGGCAGAATTGTCTCTCTATCCCAACGTTCCCACCTCCCCTTTTCCATGTTTTTCCGTGTTTTCCCAGACACGGATCAGAGCCTGAAGAAGGAAGGGCTCCTGTCCCAGGACGGGAGCAGCCTGGAGGCTCTGCTGAGGACGGACCCTCTGGAAAAACGTTCCCTGCCGGATCCCAGGATGGACGACGACAGCCTGGGCGAGTTCCCCGTCACCAACAGCCGCGCCAGGAAGGTGCCTTTTCCTGGGAATTCCGGGCGGGAAATAATTCCGGGATGAAACACTCGGGTTTTCCAACCCTTCCGGCTCCTCCCCGGCACCGAGGGCTCGGGAAAGGGGAATAAAATCATGGAAAGGGGGAGATCCGGGGGGGAAGATTCGAGGGAAGGGATGTTCTGGAGGTGAAATTTAGGGAGAGGGAATTTTATTGACCTCCCAAAAAAATTTGGGAGAGGGGAGTTTCTGGGATAGAAAAAATCCGAGGGAAAAAATTCGGGGACAGAGGGAGTTTCTGGGTTAAAAAAAAAATCCACGGAAAAAATTTAGGGAAGGGGATCCTGGTCCCAAAATTCAGGAGAGGGGAGTTTCTGGGATAAAAAAAATCTGAGGGAAAATTTCAGGGACAGAGGGAGTTTCTGGTCCCCAAATTCAGTGGGAAAGGGGATCCCAATCCCAAAATTCAGGGAGAGGGAAGTTCTGGTCCCAAAATTCAGTGGGAAGGGGAATCTGGTCCCAAAATTCAGGAGAGGGGAGTTTCTGGGATGAAAAAAAAATCCAAGGAAAATAATTCAGGGAGAGAGGGAGTTTCTGGTCCCAAAATTCAGTGGGAAGGGGATCCCGATCCTAAAATTCAGGGAGAGGGAAATTCCAGTCTCTTCCCATCCCAAGACTCCCTGATTTTCCTCCCATTCCCCCGTTATCCAAGTGCTCCAACAAGGGGATGACATCCCAGGCTCCCAAATTCCCTGGAAATCCGCCCCGGGCGTGCGACATTCCCCAGGATTTTCCTAAGATTCCACGTATTTTCCCCTTCTTGGGCTTTTCCATGGCACTTCCAGCCCGGAATCTTTTCCCAGCCCCGTTTCTTTTTTTCCCTTTTCCTTAATTGTTGTTCCTCTCCTGTGGTTTTCCCACCCTGTGGAGCCCTTCCATGGCTTTTTTTTGGGAATGAACCCTCCCAGATCCCACAAAAACCTCCCGTCCTTCCTCCTCCTCCTCCTCCTTCCCTTGGAATGGGATCTGCTCTCCCCTGCCCCACCTCCCTGCCCCGTTTTCCCGCTTTTCCCGCTTTTCCCTCAATCCCTGGGCGGGATTTGGTGGGAATAAATGGGAATAACCCCCCCCCCCGCTCTCTCCCAGCGGATCCTGGAGCCGGATGATTTCCTGGACGATTTGGATGACGAGGATTACGAGGAGGACACGCCAAAGAGGAGAGGGAAGGGCAAGGCCAAGGTGAGGATTCCTTGGAATCTTGGAAAATCCGACGGATTTGGGGGGGTCCCCAAATCCCTGAGACCTCCCAGAGCTCCCCCCTCCATCCCGGGATTGAGGAAAACTGGGATGAGCAGGAAACCCCCCCTGGGAGCCGGGATAACTCTTCCTAAGAGGGTGAATTCCCGGGATTCCTCATGGATCTGCCCCTTCCCAAAGCGGGAGAATCCCCAGGGATTTGTTCTCCAATGGCCATTCCAGGCCCTTCCCACTGCGTGGTGCTGTTGGATCACACTCGGCCCGGGATCCCGGATCCTGGGATTTGTCCTTCCCACCAAACCCTTGGAGCTCCCAATTTTCCATGAGCTGCAGCTTTTCCTGCCCTGGATTACCTGGGAATGCCCCAAAATTGCCTGGGAACACCCAAAAATTACATGGGAATGCCCAAAAATCGTCTGGGAATGCCCAAAAATGACCTGGGAACACCCTGGAATAGCCTGGGAATGCCCAAAAATTGTCTGGGAATGCCCAAAAATTGTCTGGGAATGCCCAAAAATGACCTGGGAACACCCTGGAATGGCCTGGGAATGGCCAGAAATTAGCTGTGAACACCCTGGAAGGGCCTGGGAATCCCCACAAAATTATCTGGGATCCCCAAAAATGACCTGGGAACACCCTGGAATGGGCTGGGAATTCCCCAAAATTGTCTGGGAAAGCCCAAAAATGACCTGGGAACACCCTGGAATAGCTTGGGAATGCCTGAAAATTGCCTGGAAACACTCTGGAATATCCTGGGAATGCCCAAAAATTGTATGGGAATGCCCAAAAACAACCCGGGAACAACCTGGGATGGGCTGGGAATGCCCCAGAACCACCCGTGGACGCCCCAGGAGGGTTTTTTTTGAGGGAAATCTTGGAGTTTTCCGTGTTTTTGGGTGGGAATCGTGGGGTTCCAACGGCTGCTTTTCCAGGGCAAAGGCGTGGGAGGGGCCCGGAAGAAGTTGGACGCCGCCATCCTGGAGGACCGGGACAAACCCTACGCCTGCGACAGTGAGTCCCAAAATTCCCAAAAATCCCTGGGATCGGCCAAAACGGACATTCCCACATCCAGGAAAAATTGGGATCGGAGTTTTCCCACCCGGAGCCAAGGGCTGTCCCGGAAAAATGGGGATAAACCTCTCCCAGGCTCCCAAAAAAACCTTCCAGAGGTTTTCCCGGTGGCTCTCCCCCTTTTCCCGGTGGCTTTTCCGTTGGATCCCAGTGGATTCCCAAAGCCGGAGCCGCCCTCATTAAAGAGCCACTTAATGAGTTTGGAGCTACAGATGGGATTCCCAAGGCCAAAGGATTCCCAAGGGTTGGATTCCCAAGGCCAAAGGATTCCCAAGGCCAAAGGATGGGATTCCCAAGGGTTGGATTCCCAAAGCCAAAGAGTTGGATTCCCAAGAACTTTTTGGGAGGAAAACCCCTCAGATCCAGGAAAACCCCCCAGATCCAGGAACATTTTGGGATAACCTGGGAGGAAAACCCCCAAATCCAAGAACTTTAGAGAGGAAACCCCCCAGATCCAGGAACTTTTTGGGAGGAAAACCCGCCAGATCCAGGAAAACCCCTCAGATCCAGGAACATTTTGGGATAACCAGGGAGGAAAACTCCCCAAATCCAGGAACTTTTCGGGATTACCAGGGAGGAAAACCCCCCAGATCCAGGAACTCCCCCCAGCTCCAGGAACTTTTGGGAGGAAAACCTCCCAGATCTAGGAACTTTTTGGGAGAAACTCCCCCCAGTTCCAGGAACTTTTTGGGATAACCAGGGAGCAAACCCCCCCCAGATCCAGGAACTTTTGGGAGGAAAACCCCCCAGATCCAAGAACTTTTCAAGGATAACCAGGGTGGAAAACCCCCAAATCCAGGAACTTTTTGGGAGGAAAACCCCCCAACTCCAGGAACTTTTTGGGATAACCAGGGAGGAAAAACCCCCCAGCTCCGGGAACATTTCAGGATAACTTTTCGGGATAAAACTTTTCGGGTCAGACCAGAGGCTTTGCCGTGACCTTTTTCTCTCTTCTTCGCTGCTCTCCTGCCACTTGATTCCCCCTTTTCCCTGCTCCCCCTTGGATGTGCCTGTCCCGTGTCCGTGTGTCCGTGTGTCCGTGTGTCCGTGTGTCCGTGTCCGTGTGTCCGTGCCGTGTCCGTGTCCTCTCACGACTCTCTTTCTGTGTTTCAGACAG
>NW_020938664.1:0-448 GCF_003984885.1 Neopelma chrysocephalum
TTCCCGCTGATCCCTGCGAGGAAAACCGGGAAAACCCTCGGGATTTTCGGTCAAAGCCTCGGGAGAGGCTCGGAAACGGCTCCGTTTTTTCCCTCCATCCCCCATTTTTCCCTCTTTTTCCATCAGCACCAACTTTCATCCCTCAATTCCCAGTTTTTTCCCTCTTTTCTCCACCAGCACCACATTCCATCCCTCAATTCCCAATTTTTCCCTCTTTTTCCAAGAGCACCACCTTGTGTTTCTTCCCTTAATCCCATTTTCCCCCTCTTTTTTCCATCCCCCCCAGCTCCTGGCTCATTTTTTTTCCCTCAGTCCCCCATTTTTCCCTGTTTTTTCCCAGCTCTGGTCTCATTTTCCCTTCCCTGACTCCCATTTTTCCCCCTTTTCCCCAGCTCTGACCCCATTTTCCCTTCCCTGACTCCCATTTTTCCCTGTTTTTTCCTGTTTT
>NW_020938665.1:0-2140 GCF_003984885.1 Neopelma chrysocephalum
CATCCCTGTACTTCCCATTCCATCTCTTTATATCCCTGTCCATCCCTCTATTTCCATCTCTTTCCTTCCCTATAATTCCCTGTCCATCCCTGCACGACCCTCTCCGGTTGTATCCCTGAGTGTCTCCGGTTGTATCCCCAATATTCCCTGGTTGTATCCCCGATATTCCCTGGTTGTATCCCTGATAGTCTTCAGTTCTATCCCCGGGGGTCTCCAGTTTTAGTCCTGATATTCCCAGGTTGTATCCCCGAGGATTTCCAGTTGTATCCCGGAGTGTCTCCGGCTGTATTCCCAACACTCTCCACTTGTATCCCTGACACACTCTGAGGGTGACCCCTGAAGGGTTCCCCTGTCCCCGTGTCCGGATGGGGATTGGGTTTTGGGAATGTCACTGTTGGGAATGTCACTGTCGGGAATGTCATGTCGGGAATGTCATGTCGGGAACATCACTGTCGGGAATGTCACTGCTGGGAATGTCACTGATCCCACTGTTGTCCCACAGCTCCAATGCCCGGCTCGGGGATCGGGATGGGCGTCAGGGTGATGGGAATGTCACTGATCCCCCTGTTGTCCCACAGCTCCAACACCGGGCCCTGGGGCTGGATCAGGGCCGGGATGGGGCTCAGGGCAGTGGGAATGTGGCTGATCCCGGTGTTTTCCAGGCTGGGGGAGCAGTACTACCGGGATGCCATGGAGCAGTGCCACAGCTCCAACGCCCGGCTCTGGGGTCGGGATGAGGCTCAGGGTGATGGGAATGTGGCTGATCCCGGTGTTTTCCAGGCTGGGGGAGCAGTACTACCGGGATGCCATGGAGCAGTGCCACAGCTACAACGCCCGGCTCTGCGCCGAGCGCAGCGTCCGCCTGCCCTTCCTCGACTCCCAGACCGGCGTCGCCCAGAGCAACTGCTACATCTGGATGGAGAAACGGCACCGCGGGCCCGGTACGGGAATGGCACCGGGAATGTTGACGGGGACAGCGGGAACACAGCGGGAATATGGATGGGGACAGTGGGAACACAGCAGGAATACAACGGGAATACAGCTGGGGACAATGGGAACACAATGGGAATACGGCCGGAGACAACGGGAACACAGTGGGAGAACAATGGGAATACAGCGGGAATATGGCAGGAATACAGCTGGGGACAACGGGAACACAACGGGAATATGGATGGGGACAACGGGAACACAGTGGGAACACAGCGGGAATGCAACTGGGGACAACAGGAACACAGTGGGAAAACAACGGGAATACAGTGGGAATACAACTGGGGACAGTGGGAGAACAAGGGAACACACCCGGAATATAGTGGGAATACAACCAGGGACAACAGGAACACAGTGGGAGAACAATGGGAATACAGCGGGAATACAGCTGGGGGACAACGGGAACACAGTGGGAGAACAACGGGAATACAGTGGGAATACAGCCAGGGGACAATGGGAGAGCAATGGGAATACAGCGGGAATACAGCCAGGGACAACAGGAACATAGTGGGAGAACAATGGGAACACACCGGGAATACAGCGGGAATACAGCCGGGGACAATGGGAACACAACGGGAGAGCAATGGGAGCACACTGGGAACAGTGGGAGAACAAGGGAATACAACAGGAATATGCCTGGGAAATAACGGGAACACCCAGGAAACACCAGGAACACAATGGGAACACATTGGGAATACAGCTGGGGACAACGGGAACGCTGGGAGAACAAGGGAACACAACAGGAATACAGCAGGAACACACCTGGGAACAACAGGAACACACCCAGGGAAACAACAGGAACAGACTGGGAATGCTGGGAGAACAAGGGAACACACTGGGAATACGCCTGGGAAATAGTGGGAACACCCAAGGAACACCGGGAATGCGGCAGGAAGGGGACACGGGGGGGAGGAAGTGTCACCCCTTGGGATAATTTTGGGGTGTTTTGTCCCCTCCTGGAGCAGTTTTGGGTTGTTCTGTTCCCCATCCCGGGGCTGTTTTGGGCTCATTCCCGTTGTTTTCCAGGCCTGGCCGCGGGACAGCTCTACTCGTACCCGGCGCGGCGCTGGAGGAAGAAACGCCGCGCCCACCCCCCCGAGGATCCACGGCTGGCATTCCCTTCCATCAAACCCGGTAATTCCTGACATTCCAG
>NW_020938666.1:0-448 GCF_003984885.1 Neopelma chrysocephalum
TTCCCGCTGATCCCTGCGAGGAAAACCGGGAAAACCCTCGGGATTTTGGGGCAAAGCCTCGGGAGAGGCTCGGAAACGGCTCCGTTTTTTCCCTCCATCCCCCATTTTTCCCTCTTTTTCCATCAGCACCAACTTTCATCCCTCAATTCCCAGTTTTTTCCCTCTTTTCTCCACCAGCACCACATTCCATCCCTCAATTCCCAATTTTTCCCTCTTTTTCCAAGAGCACCACCTTGTGTTTCTTCCCTTAATCCCATTTTCCCCCTCTTTTTTCCATCCCCCCCAGCTCCTGGCTCATTTTTTTTCCCTCAGTCCCCCATTTTTCCCTGTTTTTTCCCAGCTCTGGTCTCATTTTCCCTTCCCTGACTCCCATTTTTCCCCCTTTTCCCCAGCTCTGACCCCATTTTCCCTTCCCTGACTCCCATTTTTCCCTGTTTTTTCCTGTTTT
>NW_020938667.1:0-2118 GCF_003984885.1 Neopelma chrysocephalum
CATCCCTGTACTTCCCATTCCATCTCTTTATATCCCTGTCCATCCCTCTATTTCCATCTCTTTCCTTCCCTATAATTCCCTGTCCATCCCTGCACGACCCTCTCCGGTTGTATCCCTGATATTCCCTGGTTGTATCCCCGATATTCCCTGGTTGTATCCCTGATAGTCTTCAGTTCTATCCCCGGGGGTCTCCAGTTTTAGTCCTGATATTCCCAGGTTGTATCCCCGAGGATTTCCAGTTGTATCCCGGAGTGTCTCCGGCTGTATTCCCAACACTCTCCACTTGTATCCCTGACACACTCTGAGGGTGACCCCTGAAGGGTTCCCCTGTCCCCGTGTCCGGATGGGGATTGGGTTTTGGGAATGTCACTGTTGGGAATGTCACTGTCGGGAATGTCATGTCGGGAATGTCATGTCGGGAACATCACTGTCGGGAATGTCACTGCTGGGAATGTCACTGATCCCACTGTTGTCCCACAGCTCCAATGCCCGGCTCGGGGATCGGGATGGGCGTCAGGGTGATGGGAATGTCACTGATCCCCCTGTTGTCCCACAGCTCCAACACCGGGCCCTGGGGCTGGATCAGGGCCGGGATGGGGCTCAGGGCAGTGGGAATGTGGCTGATCCCGGTGTTTTCCAGGCTGGGGGAGCAGTACTACCGGGATGCCATGGAGCAGTGCCACAGCTCCAACGCCCGGCTCTGGGGTCGGGATGAGGCTCAGGGTGATGGGAATGTGGCTGATCCCGGTGTTTTCCAGGCTGGGGGAGCAGTACTACCGGGATGCCATGGAGCAGTGCCACAGCTACAACGCCCGGCTCTGCGCCGAGCGCAGCGTCCGCCTGCCCTTCCTCGACTCCCAGACCGGCGTCGCCCAGAGCAACTGCTACATCTGGATGGAGAAACGGCACCGCGGGCCCGGTACGGGAATGGCACCGGGAATGTTGACGGGGACAGCGGGAACACAGCGGGAATATGGATGGGGACAGTGGGAACACAGCAGGAATACAACGGGAATACAGCTGGGGACAATGGGAACACAATGGGAATACGGCCGGAGACAACGGGAACACAGTGGGAGAACAATGGGAATACAGCGGGAATATGGCAGGAATACAGCTGGGGACAACGGGAACACAACGGGAATATGGATGGGGACAACGGGAACACAGTGGGAACACAGCGGGAATGCAACTGGGGACAACAGGAACACAGTGGGAAAACAACGGGAATACAGTGGGAATACAACTGGGGACAGTGGGAGAACAAGGGAACACACCCGGAATATAGTGGGAATACAACCAGGGACAACAGGAACACAGTGGGAGAACAATGGGAATACAGCGGGAATACAGCTGGGGGACAACGGGAACACAGTGGGAGAACAACGGGAATACAGTGGGAATACAGCCAGGGGACAATGGGAGAGCAATGGGAATACAGCGGGAATACAGCCAGGGACAACAGGAACATAGTGGGAGAACAATGGGAACACACCGGGAATACAGCGGGAATACAGCCGGGGACAATGGGAACACAACGGGAGAGCAATGGGAGCACACTGGGAACAGTGGGAGAACAAGGGAATACAACAGGAATATGCCTGGGAAATAACGGGAACACCCAGGAAACACCAGGAACACAATGGGAACACATTGGGAATACAGCTGGGGACAACGGGAACGCTGGGAGAACAAGGGAACACAACAGGAATACAGCAGGAACACACCTGGGAACAACAGGAACACACCCAGGGAAACAACAGGAACAGACTGGGAATGCTGGGAGAACAAGGGAACACACTGGGAATACGCCTGGGAAATAGTGGGAACACCCAAGGAACACCGGGAATGCGGCAGGAAGGGGACACGGGGGGGAGGAAGTGTCACCCCTTGGGATAATTTTGGGGTGTTTTGTCCCCTCCTGGAGCAGTTTTGGGTTGTTCTGTTCCCCATCCCGGGGCTGTTTTGGGCTCATTCCCGTTGTTTTCCAGGCCTGGCCGCGGGACAGCTCTACTCGTACCCGGCGCGGCGCTGGAGGAAGAAACGCCGCGCCCACCCCCCCGAGGATCCACGGCTGGCATTCCCTTCCATCAAACCCGGTAATTCCTGACATTCCAG